>NW_026575846.1:0-29246 GCF_028641065.1 Leucoraja erinaceus | reverse complement strand
GATGAGGGTGCTTCAGATGCGTTTTACTGGTGTGAGATGCGAATTGTTGTTCTGTGGAATACATGTCGTAGAAACTTGCAGCAGGGTAATTGAATTTAGTGGAAAAGCATTAAAAAGGCTGAAGAATGTGCTGCTAAGTAGAAGAAAGCCTTGAAAGCAAAGTCGCTGCTGAAGTGCTGGAACACAAAGAAGACAGCCAGGAATCAACTCTAACTGAAATGTAAGATCTGAAGTATGAAATTATGAAAATCTATCTGTATGGACTTCAATTAATTTAATTGCACTCTTTGATAATGTGAATAAATTCAATCAATCATTCAATCATTCATCCATTCAATCATGCATTCAATCATTCATTCATTCAATCATCATTCATTCATTCATTCATATACCTCACTCACTCACATCACTCACTCATTCAATCATGGAGGGCCTAAACTATATGTATCCATAACACAGTCAATTAAACATTGTCACTAATGCCAGCGTGTTGTAGAGTAATAAGTCTTTAACAGCTAATCTCGGAGCTGCCTGCGATAACTTACCGGGAAAAAGTGCTCCGATCGCGAGGCCTAGGTACCCGCGGTATAGTGAGGCCACGGTCTCAATTAATAAGCGGCCGTTTCGCGAACGCGGAGTCGTGGATCATCTCCGCGGGCGGGGGGGGGAGGGGGGGGAGGCCATACATAGTGCCGTCTGTAGCGGCCGTTTTCAGACCACGACAACGGGAGAAAAACGGAGGGATATTGATCGCACTTTATAGGCTTCCATTGCAGTGAGAAATGGCCAGAAATGGGTGATGTTTCTGTAGAAATGAATTGGTGATATGTGAACTTGAACTAGTTTTTCTATGGTAGTAACCTATTGTTATTCTCATTAACATTCTTCTTGGTTTCTTGGTCCTCCAAAATATTACAAATGGAATTTAAACTGGAGGTGGAATTTTATTAAGATCAATTAACATTATTAATTAACAATTATTAATTAATTTATTAATTATTATTAATTAACAACATTTATTAACATTAAGAAGTTGAAATTTCATGAATTGAAGTCCATGCAGACTTAATGACTGAGATTTGTTTTTCTGTAGCCTCTGCTTAAACTTGAAATAACTTATCAATTGTAGTAAAATACAGTGTAAGTCTCATTGATATTAAATAGAGGTTGACACTTTATGAATTGAAGTCCATGCAGACCTAGGTACTATGAGATGTTTCTTTCTCAAGCTATTCTGCACCCTCTGCTCCTGCACTTGAACTTGAAGTCTTATCTATGGCAGTAAATAGTAAGATTAAACGAGAACTTACCAGTTTGAAGTTTGATCTGTATTTTATGAGGAGTTACGATGAGGGATTACGTGAAGAACCCGTTCAGCGCGCATGCGCGGCATACTTCAAAGCAGCGGTGTGGAATCACATACAGTTATTGAAGTAAACATAGTAAAGACAAGGAGACATCAGTTTATCAGTTTGACCCATATTATTGAGGGTGGGAGCGGAGGGCACGAAATCCCTCATCGTAACTCCTCATAAAATACAGATCAAACTTCAAACTGGTAAGTTCTCGTTTAATCTTACTATTTTACTTCGGAGTCACGTGAGTGACTAGGTGAAGACTTCAAAGTTCTGTGATTTCAAACAGTGTAACAGTTCATACTTCACTCGCTGCCAAAGTCATTCGAGGGAGGAAGTGTGTTATCGTAATCAACCATGAATCTGTTTGTAAAACAATAATGGTGTTATTAACAACAATAAGATCAATTGCTCCCCCGGGCTTAAATTATGTCTTTTTTGCAGATTGTTTTTCTGCAAACGATACAGGTTCTGTCAGTGGTTTGTTATAAAAGTTTGGAACGTATACTCCCTGGACCAACCTGCAGTAGCCAGGATGTGGTCCATAGGCTCGTCCATCCTCTTAATTACTGACGTGGAAGCTGTCCTGGTGGAATAAGATTTATACATGTTAGTATTTACTCCAGCAACTCCCAGTACCTGCTTGAGCCACTAGAGATAGTTTAGCTCGTCACCCGACCAAGAGGTTTATTGTGGCTGACCCATAAGGCTTTTTCCTCTCGCTCGGTATTCCTTATTGTGTCGATGTAGATCTCTAAGTGGGTCATGACACATAAAACGTGGTTCAGGTGGGTATGCCCGGAATTTCATGACTGGACCTGATGTTCCTGGTCTGTTCTGTTTGGCCAACCCTTGAATGGGAAATGTGACACTATCTGGTGTTATAACCATGTTGTCCAATCGCAGTAGATGGGAGACCTGGCTCTTTGTGTTAAGGTAAGGCCACCAGCATGTCCATCTTCAGGGTAGGCTGTTCCAGAGTGAGTGATCTGGCTGGTGATCATCCCCTAAGGTACCTCAGGATTTCACTGACATCCCAATTTGGGTGTACCTATTTCTGGGGAATGGATTGAATATACCTCTCCTGTATCTGATCACCAGTGAGCGGTACCCAAGTTGAGTAGGCTGACAGAACATTTCCTTCATTGTGGTGAAGACCTGCCAGGAGCTCCAGTACAGTTTTTTGTTGTAGTTGAATGTGTAATTCCTGTTTTGGAAAACAGTGTCCCATTTCTTGATGCTCCTCAGGTATGTTCCCTAGGATATGCGACGGAATGCTGTCATCAGGTTGATAGCGCTGCTGATCCAAACACAGCATTGGTCTTCCCAATTCAGCAATTCTTTTAATGACCATATCGAGGATCACTGGGAACCATGCCTGTGGATTTGGTCCACTGTAATTTGCGTAGTACCCGACTGATGAAGCCGTATTATCTATTGAAGAGGTAGAAGGAAAGGAGAACATAGAGATTAGATTCCACCCACCCCTCAATACGCGGGAATGTCTCCATTGCCGCTGCCTTGAAATTGGTTTCATGTGACGTAAGTTAGTACATGGTGATTTAATTGGATATAAGGAATCGATATCTGGTGTCCATATTGCTTAGTAATTTCAGCAAATATTTTTGGTTTAAAATGTATGTTTACAGTATTTAGCTCACCTGATAGGTGAGTTACTGATGGTCAAATATGTTTGACGACATACGGTTACCAATTGTTAATAAATTGTCACCTAATATCGATGTTCTCCGCCCAAGTGGTTTGGTATATGCCACCATGTGATGTTGTTAACTTATAAACGAACATGCAAATTTGGTGGATTACTGAGCAAATGCTTCACTAGAATTAAGTAAGTTAATATATAACACGTTTAAGTCAATTCACTTTGGCACTAAGTATTACAAGCTCAGTAACACATCAGGACACATAAGATGTTACTCAAAACAGGTGGAAGTGTACAACCATAATCCTTCCTGCCGATAAATTCCATGATAACACTGCAGATTAATCCATTTGCCCCCATATTACAGGTATGGAGATAGTTTTGAACACTAGTATCTCAGCTCATAGGAAAGGAACAATGTTCAGTAGCTGGTAATGCTGCTACTATCCCAATCACGTTGCCACGTAGTTGATTGGTGGTTAATGTTACCATAACTGATAGTCTTAATGAATACCAGATGAAAAAGTTGTGGATGGTCAATGTAAATACCTGGATATATGGCAGAGCCCGCTAAATACGTTAGTAGCTAATGCAGCTAAAGCTGTATCCAAGTGTCGTTGGTCTAAAGCTGTGTCGTTAATATATAGACATGCCATGACGGAATGTTTCTTAAGTGTCAGGGCTGGTTGATTCTGGATAGCTTTGACTTAAATGCCGCAATGCTCATCATGGTTGCTCCATCCAGGTAATTGCGGTATATCCGAAATTTATATGAGAAGGTACTGAACAGTATGCATCTTCAAGGTCGATGTCTACCATAAAGTATCCTTGGATCCATGGTAGTAGTTACAAATCCCATGAATGGGTATACCTGGTGAAATACTCAAGTGGTTTATCAATGATGGTGCGACATTCACCGTCGTGGGAGGGTAGACCCCTTGGGGTGCTTGCTAAATTGGTGGCAAGATATTAATTCTATTCCCCTTGTATTTATTTTTTGGTATATAACTACCAAGAGTGATAGCTTCCTAACCAGGCGTGATTCACCCACCCCTTGTTAGTACAACCCTTCACCTTTATGTGACGGTAGGAACCATACTTATCTGTCTTCATTGTTGTTTTCTTCGGTTTCTGGTTCCTTGTTCTTGTAGGGACGATGTTTGTTGGGGGGGGGGGGGGGGGGTGGCGCATTTTCCCTGGGGCCTGATCTGGGCCGTGGCCTAAAATGCTACGGATTTGGCATGCAGGCCCCGAGCTTTCACCAGTACCATGAGGTAGACCCCCCTGGTGGACGCGGAGAGGTACTGCTGTCTGGTCTTCTGTGTGGTGCTCATTCCAGACTCTGCCCTCTTGTGCCGAATAGTTTGAACACTTCGTCCAGTTTTTTAGGACTGGTTTGGTAAGTGCCAGGTAGCAGGATCTGTGCTTGTGAGGTCGGCGTTCTCATAGTCCTGTTAATTTCATAGATGAGGGCAGGTTTGTGACTTCACTTGAGAAGTTATGGGGTATACCATTGAACAGTAGGGTCAGGTGTTTTGCCATACTACCCTGCCCTTCTGGAATGAGCAGGTGGACATGATAGCCGACGTCAGGATATCAAATGCATTTTTAAAACATTTAGGTTAAATGCGCTGCTCAATGTATCCCCCAATAATGGCGGGCACTTTGAGTAATTTAGGGGAGGCGTGATGAAACCAATGCCTCATGGCTACCTGTCTTGGAGAGGTTTTTTGGAAAAGACAGGTAGTAGGCTGGCCATCAGTTAAGACTGAAGCCATCTCGCTCGTGGTGAAACCACGTAGCGGCCACACCCAGCA
The DNA here is from genome assembly GCF_028641065.1 of Leucoraja erinaceus. NCBI lineage: Eukaryota > Metazoa > Chordata > Chondrichthyes > Rajiformes > Rajidae > Leucoraja > Leucoraja erinaceus. The sequence goes on along the minus strand of NW_026575846.1, from coordinate 24,411 downwards.
GCTCTTCCTGATCCTATACCTCAAGCGTACTCCCGATGTTGTTCAGCCAGTGCCCCTCTTCTTGACCAGCCCAGCCCTGGTCGCCAAAGCTCTCCTCGGATGAGGAAGAAGCAATGGCCAGTGCATGAGGCACTGTGGAGGGAGTGCCTGAACTCCCTCTGCGAAACTGCTCCCCATAAACAAGTCTCGCTGGAGCTTATGCTCCACGAGCCGCTCCATGCGGCTCAGGCGGCTGTCTCTGCCCTAAACGGGCGGTGAGACGTCCCCGTCCGGCGAATCGGATACCACCGGCCGGATGTCTTGACATCCAGTCCGCTGCTCAGGCGCTAGTGGAACTGGGCTCGGCTCGGTGTCGGGGATGGCGGAGCGCCGGGTTGGCGGTCCTACCGCCCTCTGTCCCCCTGTGATGAGACGCCTGTCTGCTGGAGCCAAGCTGGGGACAGGTTTCTTGGAGAGTCTTGTTCTGTTCTTTTTTCTTGGCTGTTGGAACAAGCAAAGAACTCTCCTTTGCCAGTTAAACTGACCTCAGAGTAGACTTACCTGATGGTCCGTCTGTTAACTGTAGCGGGAGTGCCTGACTCCCGTTGTTTTCTGGACTGGAACCCGGCGTGCATTTGCTGTAAGGCGGCAACACTACCACTGCGCCACCATGACCACCTTTATCTTGTGTTTTATAACTGTTGGCAGATCAATTTCCCTCCTTGGATAGATAAAGTTCTATCGTATCATAAGTCAGTATTTAATTGTTCATTTTGTGACATATGACAATAAAACACTCTTGACTCTTGACAGGTACATGGATAGGATAGGTATGGAGAGATATGGAGCAAATGCAGGCAGGAGGAACTAGTGTAGATGGAGCATCTTGGTCAATGTGGGCAAGACAAAATGTGCAGGAACAGCAGATGCAGGTTTACACTGAAGACAGACACAAAATGCTGGAGAAACTCAGCGGGACAGGCAGATTACAACTCAGCGATATGAATATTGATTTCTCCAACTTCAAGTAACCCTTGCCTTCCCTCTCTCTCCATCCCTCCCCCACCCTAGTTCTCCCACTAGCTTCATTGTCCTGTGAAACGTCATCTATCCATGTTCGCCAGAGATGCTGCCTGACCCGCTGAGTAACTCCAGCACTCTGTGAAATGTCACCTATCTATGTTCTCCAGAAATGCTGCCTGACCCATTGAGTTACTCCAAGTACTGAGTGAAACGTCACCTATCTGTGTTTTTCACAGATGCTGCCTGACTCGCTGAGTTACTCCAGCACTCCGTGAAATCTCATCTATCCATATTATAAACATATAGCAATTACAGCCGGAAATAGGCCATCTCGGCCCTTCAAGTCCATGCCAAACACTTATTTTCCCCTAGTCCCATCTACCTGCACTCAGACCATAACCCTCCATTCCTTTCCCGTCCATATACCTATCCAATTTATTTTTAAATGATAAAATTGATCCTGCCTCCACCACTTCCACTGGAAGCTCATTCCACGCAGCTACCACTCTATGAGTAAAAATGTTTCCCCTCATGTTACCCCTAAACTTCTGTCCCTTAATTCTCAAGTCATGTCCTCTTGTTTGAATCTTCCCTATTCTCAATGGGAAAACCTTTTCCACGTCAACTCTGTCTATCCCTCTCATAATTTTAAAGACCTCTATCAAGTCCCCCCTTAACTTTCTGCGCTCCAAAGAATAAAGATCTAACTTGTTCAACCTTTCTCTGTAACAGTTGCTGAAACCCAGGCAACATTCTAGTAAATCTCCTCTGTACTCTCTCTATTTTGTTGACATCCTTCCTATAATTAGGCGACCAAAATTGTACACCATACTCCAGAATTGGCTTCACCAATGACTTGTACAATTTAAACATTACATCCCAACTTCTATACTCAATGCTCTGATTTATAAAGGCTAGCAAACCAAATGCTTTCTTTACCACACTATCTACATGATATTCCACCTTTAGGGAACTACGCACAGTTATTCTTAGATCCCTCTGTTAAACTGCATTCCTCAATTTGCTACCATTTACCATGTACGTCCTATTTTAATTTTTCGTGCCAAGATGTAGCACCTCACACTTATCAGCATTAAACTCCATCTGCCATCTTTCAGCCCACTCTTCCAAATGGCCTAAATCTCTCTGTAGACTTTGAAACGCTACTTCATTACCCGCAACCATCATCCAGATCATTGATGTACATGACAAACAACAGTGGACCCAACACATATCCCTGAGGCACCCCACTAATCACCGGCCTCCAACCTGACAAACAACCATCCACCATTGCTCTCTGGCGTCTCCCATTCAGCCACTGTTGAATCCATCTTGCTACTCCTGCAATTATACCCAATTGAACCTTCTTAACCAACCTTCCATGAGGAACCTTGTCAAAGGCCTTACTGAAGTCCATATAGACAACATCCACTGCTTTACCCTTATCAATTTCCCTAGTAACTTAAAAAAATTCAAGAAGATTAGTCAAACATGACCTTCCAGGCACAAATCCATGTTGATTGTTCCTAGTCAGACCCTGTTTATCCAGATGCTTATATATATTATCTCTTAGTATCCTTTCCATTAATTTGCCCACGACTGACGTCAAACTAACAGGTCTATAATAGTAAGATTAAACGAGAACTTACCAGTTTGAAGTTTGATCTGTATTTTATGAGGAGTTACGATGAGGGATTACGTGAAGAAGCCCGTCCCAGGACGCGTTGCGGCATAACTTCAAAGCAGCGGTGTGGAATCACAGACAGACACGTATTTGAAGTAACATAGTAAAGAATAAAGAGACATCAATTATCAGTTTGATCCATGTAATGAGGGTGGGAGAGGAGGGCACGTAATCCCTCATCGTAACTCCTCATAAAATACAGATCAAACTTCAAACTGGTAAGTTCTCGTTTAATCTTACTATTTTACTTCGGAGTCACGTGAGTGATTCCGTGAAGATTTCAAAGCTCTGTGATTTCAAACCGTGTAACAGTTTATATCACTCGCTGCCGAAGCCTTTGAGGGAGGAAGCGTGTTATCATAATCAACCAATGATTCTGTTTATAGAAAAACCCATGGTATTTTACAATAACACTGAAGAATTTTAAAATGCTCCCCTTGGCTAATTTGAATATTTGCAGATTGGAATCTTCCTGCAAATAAAAACAGGTTTTGTCAACAGTTTATAATTTATTTCTCTCTGAACGTTTACCCCCACTATTCTGCTGCAGCCAGGATGTGGTTTACAGGCACGTCCATTCTTTTGCCATTGACGTGGAAGCTTCTCCTGTGGGATGACAACTTTATACATGTTAGTTTTATTCCCAGGAGCTTTAACCTGCTTGAGCCATTTTAAAAAAGGCTTGTTACCCGACCACAAGGTGTTTTGTGACCAACCCACAAGGCTTTTCATCTCCCTCGCATAATTAGGTTGTGTCTATATAAGGTAATAGGGTCTTGGCACATACCGTGTTTTCTGGCGGGTAGCCCGGTTTTATGACTGGATAAGGTGTTCCTGGTCTGGTTTGACCATACCCTAAACAAATGATTGAGATCTGGTCTGAAGCTGTGAGCATGGTGTCCAGTTGAAATAGGAGTAGTGACTGGACCCTATGTGCTGCTCAGTGTGCCTTTAACATATGTTTTTAGTGCATAGAAGGTTCAGGTTTTGGACTCTGGCTGGTGGGATCCCCTGAAGTGTGGTTTACCACTGTGACATCCCATATATAGGTGTCCTTATCTAGGGGTTTAGAGTTTTAATACCCTTCAAATTACCACCAGCCAGTGACCCCATGGCCTGTTGTCCTGTAGCTGTTTTGAAAAAGAACAGGCAGGGCAATTCTAGCTGTGTTGATGGCACTGTAGCCGAATCCTTCATCATGATGAAGGTTCTCCAGGAATTCCAGTTCGTAGTACCTGTATCGGATGAGTAGGTTTTCCCCTTTATCCTTGCAGTACTTCTCTTGATGCTGGACAAGTGTTGTAGTCCAGTGGATGTTCAAAAGGATGCTGACATGGTGTCGATTATTCAGTATAACAATCCCAGTCCCAGAGGTTTGCGCAGAATCTGCAGCTCAGGAGCTTATTTCTCATGGCACAGTTGATTTGTGCCCGGCTCCGATATTAATAATTCTGGGTACTGGCAAAACACCATCCAAGTTCCAACAACCATGTCATGGCGTGAAGTGAAACAAGGCCTGCGTAAGTCCGTCAGGTAGTATCAAATACCTGAAGCAGAATCCTTTTGTACTGTGCGTTGTTCTCGATTGGTGAGGCAGAAGGGAAAAATACATAAATTAATTCCCCAATGCAGCGTGAACGCATTTGTCTATCAATATAATAAATACATTCTTGAATGACAACATGACCTATAGGCCAAAAGTTAATATATATAGCTGACGATCTTTCTCCTGGAACTATCTGTCCCAGAGAAAATTTTTTAATGAGGATTCCACTGGCCCAGGGTCTGGTTTCTCCCCGCGACATAGATAGGACATCCCCAAACACCTGGTGATATAGCGTTAATGCAAATAATCGATATCAGTTTCACATTCCATTTTAATTGTCATTATCAGTGTACAGTACAGCGACAATGAAAAATGCATTAATATCTGTTGCATCATATAGCCTGATAGTTGTGTTAAACTTTATATGAAAACATCTAATTGATGTTGTCCTTAATTTTATGTGACCTGGTGTCTGTCACTTTATTTTTTCTTACCAGGCAGGTAAGTTGTTGATAGTCCAATACCTCTATGGATATACCATTGCCAAATTATTTTTGACCAACTTGTCATATGATACCGACTTTATGCTGCCATATGGTTTATATAGGCAACCTCCATAGTGTAGTCTTAATTATACCCATACATGCAAGTGCTTAAACTCATAAATTTCACCCGAGCATTTTTTAGATACTTAATGCCCAGTATAAGAGGTAACCCCACCACTGTCTTTCTAATATTATTTCAGTGGGTAACTTCATGAGATGCTCAATGACAACCTATATGTTGATTTTGATACTAACATCTGAATCATGTAGACAGAAAAAATGGTACCTTTTTCCCCCAATTACTCTGTTATTTGTCGAGTAGTTGGTAGTTTGACCATTAATTTGTCGCTTGTTTGTGCCAATTCAACTATGTTGTCTCTTGGCAACATTAAAGTTACGTGGACTGAATTAATATGAAAGCGAAGATAGTCCAAGGAAGCGCTCTATTTGCTGGTAGAAACCAGACCCACCTACCTCCATGGTTATTGGCGGGGTTGTGTTTTTTCTTTTTGAGTGTTCTTCCCTGTCGACGTGCTGGCGATGTTGGGGGAAAGGCGCATTTTCCAGGGGGTCCGCTGCAGGCCCTGACCTAAAAAGGTTTCTGGGGATAGTGCGGCCCCAAGCTTTGACCAGTCGCATATTCGGGACGCCGACTGGTAGATACAGTGGTGTGCTGCCGCCTGGGTGGAATGAAGAGCTTTGGTATGTTCGTTGCCGGTGGTGCCCTCATGAGGCTAAAGGTCTTAGACGCCTCTTCCATCTCTTTGAGCTGTTTGTTCAAGTCCTCCCCAAATAAAAAATGAGTCGGTCTCTACTGATGGAGTTTTGCATAATCCTGCAAATTTAGGATTGAGGGCCGGCCTGATGTTGTCTCTTCTCAGGTTATTCAGCTCATATTGTGTCGTGCACATGAGTGCCAGGACATCCTGTTGGTGAGATGTCATATCTACGGTCTCGACACCCCGCGTATGGGCTGTTATAGCCGCCGTCTGTAGTTCGACCTCCTGTGTCCGAATCGGTCCCTCCACGTTGCCCCATATTTGAGGATTGAGGCTCTTGACCTTGAGAGCCTCACAATTATCCGGGGCTGTGTGCTCCTCAAGCACTTGGGCGAGCACCTTCTCCCGCAGTGGTTTGTTGGAGAGATGGTTTATGCTGTCAGCCATCCTTGGCTCCAGTGGTGCTCCAACCCGTGGGGTAGCGACGAATCGGCTTACGACCCCCAGCAGCTCTTCCTGCACACCCTGCTCTCTTTCGCTCCTTCCGCCTGCCCCATACTCAGACCAGCCTGCCCCTGGTCACCAATGCTAACCTCCCATTCCTGGTCCGAGGTCGCAAAGGGAGGTGCCGGACTCAGCACCATGGAGGGGGCGCCTGTCCTGTCTGTCCGAGAGCGCTGCTGCTCTCGGTAGACCATCCCCTCCAATAGCTGCTGGATGCAGCTTAGGCGGCTGTCTCTCCCCCGCTTTGGGGTGGACATTTCCCCCCACCTCCGACGAGTCGGAGACGACCGGCCGTTTTGCTTCCTGTCCGCTTTCCCAGTCCAATGTCGTTCCACTGCCGGGTTTTCCACACATCCAGCCCGCTCCCTTTTGCCGTTGACGTGGTCAGGTACTAGCGGGCTGGCTCGGTCCCGGTGTCGGGTTTGTGGACCGCCCCCTAAGCGGTCCTACCGCCTGTTGCTGCCCAAAGACGTCGTTTCGTCGGGCAGGTGCAGCATTTCCCTCCCAGCCCGCAGCTGATGCTGACGGGCTTGGTACAGAGTCGGGAGCGGGGCGCTGATTAGCAGTCCTCCCCCTCTCTATCTCTCTGTTCTCGGGCTGCTGCACTCGGGCTGCAGCGCACTCCACGCCAGCACTGCTCCCTGGGTCCCGTTAACGGCTCCGCAAAAGTCGGAAGCCTCCTCCCGCCCGCCTGCCTGCCTCACCTGGACAGTCTTTGAGGGCGAGCGAGGACTGAGGGGAACCCCCAGCGCAGTGCTAGCCCACTGTGGACAGTTACCGGCAGCCGCACCATGGTCCGCCGGTGAGTCCTTGTTGCGTCTTCCTCCCCTCCCGACAACGGAAAAACTCCTCCCGGAGTCCAAGGGGCCGCTTGCATGCCCTGCAGGGAAACAAGCAGACGCAAAGGCTGTAAAGTAAAGGTAAGTACTTACCTAAACTTTAGCTTTTCTCGTTTCTGCGGGAGCCCTGTCTCCCGCGCTGCCGCTTGGCCTGCTGAAACGTAATGCCGCAACGCGTCCTGGGACGGGCTTCTTCACGGAATCACTCACGTGACTCCGAAGTAAAATTGCTAGGTTTACTCTTAGAACCTTTTTGAAACAATGGAACAACATGCGCAGTACGCCAATCCTCCGGCACTATTCCCGTCTCTAATGACATTTGAAATATTTCGGTCATAGCCCCTGCTATTTCTACACTAATTCCCCTCAATGTCCTAGGGAGTATCCTGTCAGGACCTGAAGACTTATCCACTTTTATATTTTTCAAAAGTGTCAGTACTTCCTCTTCTTTACTCGTTTCCCTTACCTCACATAATTCAATATCCTTCTCCAGAAATGTTCTCCAGAGATGCTCCCTAACATTTGTCGTTTCACGTCAGGACCCTTCCGGTTTGAGTGGGCCAGTGGAGTAGAGAAGCCAAGACAGTTGTTGCACCAACAGATCTCCTTTTGTAAGCCTGCTTGGCACTCTCCTTTTTCACCGGCATTCTCGATACTCCTTTCTTGGGTTATTGATCCACACAGTGAAGGTTAGAGTTTCGATCTCTAGTGGCCTAGCTGTTTCAATGCCTGGCAGAATGGGTTTGGTGAACCCACTTCAAGCTGACAGATGGAATGGAGCCCGTTTGCCAAGTTGATAGATGGAATGAAGCCCATCTCTCATGGTTACGGATGCAGTTCACTGTGAGGTCGCCGGCCTGGCACATTATGAGGTCACCTCTGATTATGATGATTTAGAAACTTGCGATCTTACGAATGGAAAGCCGGCCCAGAGGAGAATAAACCACTTCACCACATGACCACAGGTCACAGTGGTTATAACCAACTGGACTCAAGTGTTAGATACTGTCATGGTTTTAAGACTCAAAGTTTGGATAAGTTGATACAGACACGGAGAATTCTTCAAGAAGACGAAAAACCTTTATTTGCAACCAATTTTGGCTTAGAACATTCAGAGACAACACGGCCTGGTCGCTCTCTAATTGTTCTCTGATTCATAAAACCAGACAGCGTTTTATTACAGTTTTAGCCTTATCTTTGTCTACTTTGGCATGCATTCTTCTGTAACTTTAATCTCTCATTATGTCCTTTAACTTTAATCTCTGAGCTACCATGGTGTTCTAGCTAAAGCAAAATGAAAAATAAGAAGCAACTTGTTTTTGTGCCTTGATGTCTGATCACATAAAAATAGCTGATATCTGCGAGCTTTAATAAATGTTTTAAATATTGGTTTATATGTTTACACACAAAGATACAAATGGTGCAGAAATTAAAGTAAGAAGTAACCTTTTTAATCTTCTATATTACTTCTATATAGTCTTCTATAATATAAGGAACTCAGTTCAATTCAGTTTATTGTCACGTGTACAGAGAAATGCTTTTTGTCGCGTGCTAAAAACAGTTAGCAGAAAGACAATGTATAATTACAATTGAGCTATTTACAGTGTATAGATACATGGTAAGGGAATAACGTTTAGTGCAAGATAAAGCCAGCAAGGATAGTCCGAGGGTCACCAATGAGGTAGATAGTAGTTCAGAACTGCTCCCTGGTTGTGGTAGGATGATTCAGTTGCCTGATAACAGCTGGGACGAAACTGTCCCTGAATCTGAAGGTGTGTTTTTTCACATTTCTGTACCTTTCCTAATTTGAGGAAGAACATTCTTACTATTGAGGGGGTGCAGCGTAAGTTCACCGGGTTAATACCCGGGATGGTGTGACTTATGTATGATGAAAGAATGGGTCGACTGGACTTGAATTCGCTGGAAATGAGAAGGATGAGAGGAAATCTTATAGAAACATATAAAATTCTTTGAAGAGTGAAGGCTAGATGCAGGAACAATGTTCCCGATGTTGGGGGGAGTCCAGAACCAGGGGTCACAGTTTAAGAATAACGGGTTAGGCCATTTAGGACACAGAAGTGGGAAAACTTTATCACGCAGAAAATCTGTAGAATTCTCTGCCACAGAAGGCAGTGGAGGACAATTCACTGGATGTTTTCAAGTGAGGGTTGGATGTGGCTCTTAGGGCTAACAGAATCAAGGGATATGTGGAGATAGCAGGAATGGGGTATTGATTTTGGATGATCAGCCAAAATCATATTGAAAGGCGGTGCTGGCTTGAAGGTCCATATGGCCTACTCCTGCAACTATTTTCTATGTTTCTACATCATGGTGAGTCCAGCACTCGTTGACGTCTGGTCCTGAAGAAGGGTCCTGTACCAAAACGTCACCCACCCATGTTCTCCAGAGATGCTGGTCGACCCGCTGAGTTACTCCAGCACTCTGTTCCTTCATGGTCTGGCTGGTGGCTTGCTTTATATGAAAGAGCTACATTGCCAATGCGCACAAGCTCCAACTTTACTGTCAACATGAAACCGTTGACATTTCAAGAAATGAAAAACGTTGATGAAACCCGAGTGATGGACAAGATAATGCTTCACAGGAGAAAGTTAAATCTGCATTGAATTAAACCCCACTTGTAGAAACTAAACTAAAGGAAGTTGTTTACAAAAGTTATGAGTTTGATTCTATTACTCCAGAAGTGAACGGCAGGTGGGGGAGAGTCTAAGGCAATTACACCCCTTCATTTGATCAATACAGGGGATAAGAGGTTGTCTTAATCTACTTATAACTGTCAAGAAATAAAAGGCAAACAATATTAAATCTCTCCATCCTATCACCCTTGGTTAAATCCCTCCCTACCTATGTCCAAGACACCTCAGACACTCTCCGTCGTCTCCGCGCATTCAATTTGTGCTCTAGGCCCTCACCCCCCTCAATCTTCACCATGGAGGTCCAATCACTATACACCTCCTCTCCCACCACGATGGTCTCACAGTTGCCTGATAACAGCTGGAAAACCAACTATCCCTGAATCTGGAGGTATGCATTTTCACATTTCCGTACCTTTCCTAATTTGGGAAAGGACATTCTTGCTATTGAGGGAGTGCAGCGTAGGCTCACCAGGTTAATCCCCATGATGGCGGGACTGACAAATGATGAAAGAATGTATCGACTGGGCTTGAATTTGCTGGAATTGAGAAGAATGGGAGGGGGTCCTGAAGAAGTGTCCCGCTGTTACCCCAGCACTCTGTTACCTCATGATACATCTGGTGACTGCTTTGGTGAAAGAGCTACATTACACATGCTGACTGACTGTCAATCAATTCACCACTAATTGTCACCCGGCACATGAAATACACCAAACGAATGCCGACACTTTCCTACAGCCATACTTGACCTCACTATCTCCATTGCAGGTGATAGACTTCTAACAATGTGAAAATACACTATAAAACCCACTGACTCCCAGTCTGGACTACACTTCATCACAGTGACCCTGTTCCTGTAAGGAAAGTCTTTTCTCTCCCAATTTTTCCATTTCTACGCCGATGTCCAAGCCCCAGGCGAGGCGTTGAACACCAGGGCCATCTGGCCATGTCCTCACTATGTAGGGCAACGGGGGGGTCGTTCAAACCCGTGAATCGGGCTAGAGACCACGGTCTTCCATAGCCCCGCAACACGCTCTCTCTCCCCACCCCGGACCCACGCAAAGGGCCGATGTCCCCCTCAGTCCTCACAGGACACTGCACCAGCTGCAGATGGAAAAAATAATCTACGTGGTTCGAGCCGCAGCAACGTGACAAGACTACTCCCCACATCTCCCATCATAATACCAGCCCCCCGCAAAGACCCGCTCAGTCCGCACTCCCTTGTCAATTCTGACCCTCTGGGAGCCCCCCTCCAGGTCGTTCCCTTGCGACCGCTCCACGCAGATCCTACACTTGTCCCTTTACCTCCCCCGACAGCAAAAACTCCTTTCAGGGACCCAAGCAATCGTTCCAGGTGCGACAGAGGTTTAAAAATCTTCCAACCTCATCTATTGCGGTCCGCTGCTCCCCATGTCAGCAGAAAAATATCGGTTCCCTCCCAAGCGGAGGTTGGGCGATCGTTTCGCCGAACACTACTCCGCTCGGTCCGCAATAACCAAGCTGACCTCCCGGTGGCTCAGCACTTCAACTCCCCCTCCCACTCCGTCTCCGACCTCTCTGTCCAGGGGCTCCGCCGTGGCCGGGCAGAAACTGTTGACAGTTCAAGAAATGAAAAACGTTGATGAAACCCGAGTGATGGCCAAGATAATGCTTCACAGAAGAAAGTTAAATCTGCATTGAATTAAAACCCACTTGTAGAAACTAAACTAAAGGAAGATGTTTCCAAAAGTTACGAGCTTGATTCTATTACTCCAGAAGTGAAGGGCAGGTGGGGGAGAGTCTAAGGCAATTACCCCCCTTCATTTGATCAACACAGGGGACAAGGGGTTGGCTTAATCATACTTAGATCTGTCAAGAAATAAAAGGCAAACAATATTAAATCTCAAGTGTTTTTGTTTTGAGATACAGTGTGGCAACGGGCCCTTTGGCCCACCGAGTCCACGCCGATCAGCATTCACCTATATACACGCACTATCCTACACACTGGGGACTTTTTACCAAAGCCAATTAACCTACAAACCTGCACGTCTTTGGAGTGTGGGAGGAAACCAGAGCACCCGGAGAAAACCCACTCGGGTCACGGGGAGAACGTACAAACTCTGTACAGACAGCACCCGGGTCTCCGGCGCTGTGAGGCAGCAACTCTACTGCTGCACCATCGTACCTTGTTCGGGAAAAATACTTAAAAAGCAGCAGAATATTTTTGACATTTACCAAATGATAGTTGTCTATAGTCAAAGTGTGTGTAGTTTGTTCCTGGCACAAAAATACTTCTGCTTTATCAGTTTCACACTTAACTCTATAAACCTAAATACTCCACTGTTGGAATGCAATTCAATATTTGACAAATCTGAACACCTTAACAGACAGATATAAAGCACACAGAGGGATTACTGGAGTACATTTTCCTTTTGTAGTCCCTGTGAAATCAGTGGCAGTGGCAGAGGGTTGTTCTGATGTTCTAAGCCATGCCAATCCAGATATAACAATAGAACAATTACACCACGGAAACAGGCCATTTCGGCCCTACAAATATGTGCCGAACAATTATTTTCCCCTAGTCCCATCTACCTGCACTCAGACCATAACCCTCCATTACTTTCACATCCATATACCTATCCAATTTATTTTTTAATTATAAAATCGAACCTGACTCCACCACTTCACTGGAAGCTCATTCCACACAGCTACCACTCTCTGAGTAAAGAAGTTCCCCCTCATGTTACCCCTAAACTTCTGTCCCTTAATTCTGAAGTCATGACCTCTTGTTTGAATCTTCCCTATTCTCAATGGGAAAAGCTTGTCCACATCAACTCTGTCTATCCCTCTCATCATTTCAAAGACCTCTATCAAGTCCCCCCTTAACCTTCTGCGCTCCAGAGAATAAAGACCTAACTTATTCAACCTTTCTCTGTAACTTAGTTGCTGAAACCCAGGCAACATTCTAGTAAATCTCCTCTGTACTCTCTCTATTTTGTTGACATCGCTGGTTCTGCTCCCATCCCTCCCTCAGCCCCGGCTCTCCAACACATGCAGTTTATCCAAGTTTTGACATTTTTGTTGATCACAGAATTTCTCACCACAGAGCGTGAGAAATTTCTGATCAGCGTGAGGCCGTGAGTTTGCTTGAGGGCGTGATTCTGCAGCCCTGTCTAAATCTACATTTGATTTGAGTGTGTTTGTTGCCAGAATCCATTTCCTCTTCTCTCTGCTATTTTGTGAAGGTGACCAATTAGTGTTAGTTTCACTTTCACTTTCTCTGCCCTACTCCATCAGTCTGAAGAAGAATCCCAACCTGAAACAACCGTCCATTCCCTTTGCAGGCAGGCTGATGGTGCCTGACCCACTGAGTAGCTCCAGCACTTTGTTTTAGAACGTTCAGAACCATGGGTCACAGATTAAGAATAAAGGGGGGGGCAGTTAGGACTGAGATGGAGGACAAACTTTCTTCACGCAGAGAGTTGTGAATCTGTGGAATTCTCTGCCACAGAAGGCAGTGCAGGCCAATTCACTGGATGGTTTCATGAGATAATTATTAGTTCTTAGGTCTAACAACATCAAGGGATATGGGGAAAAAACAGGAAAGAGGTACTGATTTTAGATGAATAGCCATGATCATCTTGAATGGCTCGAAGGGCCGATGGCCTATTCCTGCACCTATTTTCTATGTTTCTATGCTTGAGTATATGGCAATAAAACTCGATCATTTGATTTTGAAGCATTCATGCATGGTGGAGGTATAATGTAGTCATAGAGTGATACAGTGTGAAAACAGGCCCTTCGGTGCAACTTGCCCACACCCACCAACATGTCCCAGCTACGCTACCTGCTTTTGGTCCATACGTCCAAACCTGTCCTATCCATGTATCAGTCTAACTTTTTCTTAAATGTTGGGATGGTCCCTGCCTCAACTACCTCCTCTGGCAGCTTGTTCCATACACCCATCACCCATCGTGAAGTTTGCAATTTCTAACTCACAACTTTCACCCAATGATGGCAGCCCTGTTTTAGACCAGGTTACATCCCCTGGTTAAAGTAATCCTAGTTACCTCCTGTTGCAGGGAAAGTAGTTTAATGTTCATGACACTTGTTTTTAACTCATTACAATTAGGTAATCTTGTTCCTTCCATTCACCCAACGGTAGCTTTGTTTGGAATTGGTCTAAATCTATATTTGTTTAGTATGTTTGTCTGTGTTGCCACAATCCATTTCCTCTCCTCTCTGCTCCTTTCTAAAGTGGTGACCAATTAGTGTTAGTTTCCACCCAGTATCGCCAAAGACTAGGTCCTCTGATGCTGGAAGAGTTTGCCAGGGTTAGACTGTCTTCCTCATTCTGCAAAATGTTGCATAAACTGGGCCAAACGTCACTACTATTCCTTTACTTGTACGTCTCATTTAATTCAAAGTATTTCTTTGTCGGTTAAAGTAATATCTGGTTTGTCATGGTGTGTTTCTCCAGATATTTGAACTGCCTGTATGCTCCTATCTGTTTCTGTTTGTGCACAGGGTTGCAATGTCCATGGTAAAGGGTATGGTATCCGGGGCAGTGTCGGGGAGAACAATTCATGTGACATGGTGAGTTTCACATTTAGAGACACAGCGCGGAAACAGGCCCTTTGGCCCACCGAGTCCGCACCGACCAGCGATCCCTGCACATTAACACGATCCTACACACATTAGGTACAATGTTACATTTATACCAAGTTAATTAACCTACAAACCTGAGGTACACAAAAATGCTGGAGAAACTCAGCGGGTGCAGCAGCATCTATGGAGCAAAGGAAATAGGCAACATTTCGGGCCGAAACCCTTCTACAAACCTGCTCGTCTTTGGAGTATGGGAGGAAATGAAGATCTCTGAGAAAACCCACTTGGTCACTGGGAGAATGTGCAAACTCCGTACAGAACCCGTGTCTCTGGCGCTGTAAGGCAACAACTCTACCGTTGTGCCACTGTGCTGTCCTTCAACAAAGCTGGCATGTTGCTGTGCCAGTGAATTACAGTAGTCTATGTATTCTGCTACCGAGTAGGGTTCACTACAATCCTTTCAATGGCTGATCCGGTTTATCATGACATTTAATTTCCATTGGAATCTCTCCCTCTCTAGGTGTCCAGTGTGAAGGAGGATGTCAGCAGACTTCAAATCATTAACATGACATTGGTTTGTTTTGCATATAACTTAGTCTTTGTGAATATGGTTATGGAGTTGGTACAAAGGTAAGGCCCCTGTTTAGAACCTTCTCTTGGGCTTCATACAATACAATACAATACAATACAATTTATTTGTCATTTGAACCCCATTGAGATTCAAACAAAATGTTGTTTCTGCCATCATACACACAAGAAAGAACCAAGATACAACACAATTTACACAAACATCCATCACAGCGCATCTCCTCCTCGCTATGATGGAAGGCAAAGACTTATCTCTCCCCTGCACTTCCCATTCCCCTCCCGATGTCAGAGTCAAAGTCAAAGCCCCCGGCGGGCGATGGTAATTGTCCCACGGCCATTAACGCCGCGCCGGGTGATGCAAGGCCACGCTCCGGGTCTTGGTGTTGGAGCCCCCGGCGGGCGCTAGCAAAGTCCCGCAGCCATACCAAGTCTTGCGAGGCGATGATGTAAGGCCCCGCTCCAGGTAATCTTCAACCCCGCAACTCGGGCAGGCGAAGTCGCCGTTGCGGAAGCCCTGAAAAGCGATCTCCCAGCAGGGACCCGCGGGCTCCCGGTGTTCCTGTCTGCCAGACCTGCGGTTGGAGCCTCCGAATCCCCAGGGTCGGGTCGCAGCAGCTCGCCACCACCGCTCCTCCCGCTCCGAACTCGGCCAGCTCCATGATGGCGGTAAGTCCGCAGCTCCGTGACTGGAGCCCCGGGTCGTTCCTGCTGGAGGCCGCTCCACGGTGCTAGGCCCCAACGACAACGGAGACCCGACAGAGAAAAGGTCGGGTTCTCCGTGCAGGGGAAAGATTTTAAAAGTTTCCCCCACCCCCCGCCCCCCACACACATACACAAAAAAATAAATAAAAACTACATTCAAACGAGACAAAAAAATAATAAAAAGACAGACGGACTGCAGAGGACGCTGCGACGTGAGTCGCGCCGCCCATCATGAATGTTTGGGAAAGATTAACAATTGTTTTCTCTAATTGGGCTCGGCCTGTCTCAGCTTGGGGCCCACTTTAGTTTAAAGACTACATTGCCCCTTCCCCTCGTTAGGGTTTATTCACTAAAATTGTGGTCTGGGCCTACTTGAAGGAGTTTAACAGGGACCACTGCTATGTACTTGTGTCTCTATTTGGTAGTGAGTTTCTGCCTGTACCTGGGGCTGTTCGTCAGGGTGGGGACAGTGAAGAGAATAGATATTGGGGGGGGGCGTGGGTTTTGCGCGCTGTGTCTCTGGAGTGATCAGGAAATGGGTGCTTGAGGAAACGGACAGGTATACAGGTGTAATGGAACAAGTATACGGGTGTAATGGAACAGGTATACAGGTGTAATGGGACAGGTATACAGGTGTAATGGGGCAGGCATACAGGTGTAATGGGACAGGTATACGTCCAATACCTCTAGGGGCTGCGCGGGAGAATCCACGACGCTTAAGAAATAGGCTGTGATCTCAGGTGCTTTTTCATTTAAGTTTGTGTCCCAAATCTACTGGAATTTTTAACATTGAGTAAAAATATCACATAATCATACCTGAAACTCGTCAAGAACAAAACCTGCACATATTTTTTAAATATGAGAAAAACCTCAGATTTTCTGAGTAATAATTGTCCAATCAAAGCAAGTTTGACATTGGTCAATTGGCGTCCAACCTCTTCTTCTTCTGTCGTGTGTCTTTTAGACCTGCAGCTCCGTTGAGGCAAGCCAGGCCAACGTGTCATCGTCCAGGTCAATCGTCCAACCTCAATCACGCGCTTTGTTTCCTGGTCGCTAGGTAGCGAGTACTCTGGGATCATGGCTGCCTCCTCATTACATCAAAACAATAGCAAGGTGTCCTAGCAAAAAAGGTAATGCTAACATTGCTGATAATTTTGTTTTACAATTGATTTATCTTTGTAAAGTTATGATGTGAACTGTTTAATAAAAATGATAAACAACAAATGTACAACTAGGGTTAGTAGTGATGGGTCTTCCCCTTCCCCCTCTTTTAATCAGGTTACCCCGACCACACACCCGCCAGTTAAAATTCCCCGCTATATTATGGATCACAATTTCTATGAATTACGATATATAAAACTATGTCGGCTCACACAAAATGTGAATGCTAGTCTTCACAAAATATATGCAAACATTTTCTGAGATTTCAGGAAATTCCCGGCCCCCCTTTTGGACTTGGGTCCCGGGTATGATTTACCCCCCTGCACTCCTCTCTCATAGGCCCTGTGAATATGTGCGGCATATCCGAACAAAATACTGTGTGTGGTGTGTACCTTTGGTAGGTTCCTAAAAATGGGCTCAACAAATTGGGCCCAGCAGCCCCACATTTGGTGCCCATTGATGACAGTTTAACAAAGATCACCCTCTGGAGTGTTAAAACGACCTCTGAAAGCTGCCTGAATGTCTTCCAAGAGAATGGATTAATGGCTGCAGAAAGTAAACAAACATGCACTTAATAACCATTGAGGCCTAATTGTCAGCGTGCGAATGGAAGAAGTACAGAAGATAAACAAAGTAGGAACTTTAAAACAAATACAACATGTGCCAATTGCCTGCCTTCCCGCATATTTAATGTAGCAGCTTTTGGAGACAAGATTCGAACTTCAAACACATAACCTGTGAAAGGTGTCTGCAAGAGAATGAAAGAGGTCCTGCAGAATATCATTAACAACTTGATTGCCTGCAACCCTGCAAGAAAATAACATAGATCTAAAGGGTTATTGCAGGAAAAATTATGAATTTTTACATCTAAATGAACCTGTCCAAATTGCAATCATGGCTAAAAGAAAATTGTTGCGCTACTGATCAAAAAATAAGCAGGTACTCACAAGTGCAGTCAGGATACCCTCTATCACAAGCAGTACTTGGAACAGCAAGTTAACAAAGCCCATCTATCACAAATAATAGAAAACTGGGGACATTAGAAAATCTCCAAAGGCCTTGGCTCATCAACCAGAAACAAGTAGAATAACTGTAGAGGGAGAAACAGCAGGAGGTGAGAACATTCTACATTCACCTCAAAATATCAAACACTGGAAACATAGAAAATAGCTGCAGGAGTAGGCCATTCGGCCCTTCGAGCCTGCATCGCCATTCAATATGATCATGGCTGATCATCCAACTCAGTATCCTGTACCTGCCTTCTCTCCATACCCCCTGATACCTTTAGCCACAAGGGCCACATCTAACTCCCTCTTAAATATAGCCAATGAACTGGCCTCAACTACCTTCTGTGGCAGAGAATTCCACAGATTCACCACTGTGTGAAAAATGTTTTTCTCATCTCGGTCCTAAAAGATTTCCCCCTTATTCTTAAACTGTGACCCCTTGTTCTGGACTTCCTCAACATTGGGAACAATCTAGCATCTGCATCTAGCCTGTCCAACCCCTTAAGGATGTTCTACGTTTATATAAGATCCCTCCTCAATCGTCTAAATTCTAGCGAGTACAAGCCGAGTCTATCCAATCTTTCTTCATATGAAAGTCCTGACATCCCAGGAATCAGTCTGGTGAACCTCCCTATATGGCAAGAATGTCTTTCCTCAGATTAGGAGACCAAAACTGTATGCAATACTCCAGGTGTGGTCTCACCAAGACCCTGTACAACTGGAGTAGCTCCAATACTCAAATCCTTTTGCTATGAATGCTAACATACCATTCGCCTTCTTCACTGACAACTGCACCTGCATGCCTACTTTCAATGACTTGTGTACCATGACACCCAGGTTTCATTGCCTCCCCGTTTTCTAATCGACGACCATTCAGATAATAGTCTACTTTCCTGTTTTTGCCACCAAAGTGGATAACCTCACATTTATCCACATTATACTGCATCTGCCATGATTTGCCCACTCACCCAGCCTTTCCAAGTCACCTTGCAGCCTCCTAGCATCCTCCTCACAGCTAACACTGCCCCCCAGCTTTGTGTCATCTGCAAACTTGGAGATGTTGCATTCAATTTGCTTGTCCAAATCATTAATATATATTGTAAATAGCTGGGGCCTCAGCACTGAGCCTTCTATAAGATTCGTCAGACATGATTTACCTTTCATAAATCCATACTGATTTCACCACTTTCCAAATGTGCTGCTATCCCATCTTTAATATCTGACTCTAGCAGTTTCCCCACTAACGATGTTAGACTAACTGGTCAGTAATTCCCCGTTTTCTCCCTCCCTCCCTTTTTAAAAAGTGGGGTTACATTAGCTACCCTCCAATCCTCAGGAACTACTCCAGAATCTAAAGAGTTCTGAAAAATGATCACTAATGCATCCACTATTTCTGGATGGACAGGGTCTGGAAAAATAACTCTAGGCCCAATGTTTCAAGGTCAGTTTATCGTCACATGTACCAATTAAGGTCCAGTGAAATTCAAATGTGTCTGCAGTAGTGAATCCTACAGGGTAGAAGAATACATTGACTATTTTCATAATCAAATTGGCACAGCAACATGCCAGCTATATCAAAAACAACACATCACACAAACAGTGAACTCCTTGACTGTGTTGCCCAATGCTGTAACTCTTCCTATGGGTATCAAACACTGCACACAAACAGTGCTTTGAGAGGCTGGTCAAGAAACACATCTGCGCCTTCATCCCTCGCAACATGGACCCGCTACAATTCGCATACCGTCCGAACAGATCCACGGACGATGCGGTCTCCCAGGTTCTGCACACCGTTCTCTCTCATCTTGCCAGCCAGAAGGGGGGCTACGTGAGGATGCTGTCCATAGACTTCAGTTCAGCCTTCAACATGATAGTCCCCACCAGACTGGCCGAGAAGCTACTGGAATTAGGCCTCAACACCCCCCTGTGTGCCTGGGCCCTGGACTCTCACCGCCAGGCCCCAGGTAGTCAAGATGGGAGGAAATACATCGAAGTCCCTCACCCCGAGCACAGGATCGCCCCAGGGTTACGTCCTCAGCCCCCTATTGTACTCCCTGTACACACATGACTGTGTGGCTAGGTTCATCTCCACCTCAATAATCAAGTTTGCTGATGACTCTGTGGTGGTGGGCCTGATCTCAGACAACGATGAGAAGGCCTACCGGGAGGAGGTGGATGATCTGGCACTCTGGTGTCAGGACAACAACCTCCTCTTGAATATCAAAAAAACTAAGGAGCTGATCGTGGACTTTAGGAGGGCACAACATCCGAGGACGTACACTCCACTGGAGATAAATGGGGATACTGTGGATAGGGTGAGCTGCTTTAAATACCTGGGAGTCCACATCTCTGAGGATATGACATGGACATCACACGCTGCAGCACTCGTGAGTAAGGCAAGGCAGCGCTTTTACCACCTCAGGCAATTGAGGAAATCCAGAGTGGCTCTGAGGATCCTCCAGTGCTTCTACTCAGTTTATTTGTTTATTTGTTTTTTTTTTGCACAATCCGCAAGCATTGCCACTTTTCTTTTCACTGCACATCTCACATGTGTATGTGACGAATAAACTTGACTTGACCTGAACTCCCCCACAGAGTTGCCCACCAAACCTGTACTCTTTACTATGGGCATCCTGCCTGACCCGCTGAGTTACTCCAGCACTCTGTGAAACGTCACCTATCCATGTTCTCCACAGATGCTGCCTGACCCGCTGAGATACTCCAGCACTTTATGACTTTTGTTTGTAAACCAGCATCTGCATTTGCTTGATTTTCATTCCAAATCTTCTCTGGTTTCAGGGGTTTTACAAACTTTGGCATCTGTACAATGGGTGCATTATGGGGAAAGGAAACAGGTCACAGACAAATAAATAACCATTTTGCAGTAAAGAGCACAATTATATGTAATTTGTAGACAATGTGCAGTGAATTCATATAACAGGTTGCTCCAATTTGTGGTCAACACTCCCACTGTGTGGTGATCCACTGCACTGCAGGCCCATCCGATAGGTGGACAAAGTATTGGTTTGACTTGGCAGCAACAACAATTCTTGGCAATGTCCTCAGAAATCTCATCTTCACACTTTCAAAGCATCTCCAGACAGATCTTTGGGGAATTTTACACACCCTTACTCCAATCCACAGCAGACTTATTTTTCCAAGTCACTGGGTTCATAGTAAGAATGCCCCTCGGGTCCCTTCAACCCAATATTCTACATTATCCCTGCATCTGTTCCAGCTCCTTGTTCCACATTGTGTTTCAATCATTAACAATTATCACTGATCAACATTTTATTGCAGATAGACAAAGTGCTTGAGTAACTCAGCGGGTCAGGCAACATCGCTGGAGGAAAAGGATGTGATATTTTGGGTAAGAACCCTTCTGTTCCATCCCAAAGTCTCTTGTTTCTCCAGAGATGCTGCTTGGCCCACTGAGTTACTCCAGCAATGTGTCTATGTTTGGTATGTACCAGCATCTGCAGTTCCTTGTTTCAACATCACCCAGATTTAATTTCAGTTGTGATAAGGTTAGGGCATCATCACTTTAGTAAAGATACATCCTTTTATTCTTTTTTTTTTTAAATATATTTTATTTTACAATCATATGGCACCAAAGTGCCTAATATATATTTGCATAATACATTTTATGTACAGCTTCTTATTTTTTTTTTTGTTATATTAAAGAAAGATTAGAATAAGAAAAATAAATTAGATAGTAAAGGATAGAAAAGCGTGAGATATATAGTGTGTGAAGAAAAAGAAGAAAGACAAATGAGTGAAGAAAGTTGAGGAAAAGAAAATAGAAAAAAGAGAATAAGACAAAAAGAAAGAAAAAAAAAGAAAAAAGGAGATCATTATTTATAATCTTGACCAACCCTCGTCCAGTCCTGAAACAGTTAGTTTTTACAATTGTGTTGCACCATATGATTCCATGAAGACGACAAATGGAGACCAACTCGTTATGAATTGGTCTGATTTATCCATTAGGAGGAATGCCCTCTGGTCCGAGACTCTCCCACTAGTGGAAACATCCGTTTAGTTCTGAGATACAGCACAATTCCAATTTCACCAGAAAAAAATAATAATTAAAAACTCTGGACACAAAGACAGACTCCCTGTCTCTATGCTGGGCACTGCTCCCGACAACAGCCCAGGACCACTGCTCCCATCCACAGCCCAGGCCCACTGCTCCCATCCACAGCCCAGACCCACTGCTCCCATCCACAGCCCGGGACCACTGCTCCCATCCACAGCCCAGACCCACTGCTCCCATCCACAGCCCAGGCCCACTGCTCCCAACCACAGCCCAGACCCACTGCTCCCATCCACAGCCCAGACCCACTGCTCCCATCCACAGCCCAGACCCACTGCTCCCATCCACAGCTCAGACCCACTGCTCCCAACCACAGCTCAGACCCACTGCTCCCAACCACAGCCCAGGAACGCTGTTCCCATCCACAGCCCGGGAACACTGCTCCCATCCACAGCCCAGACCCACTGCTCCCAACCACAGCCCGGGAACGCTGCTCCCATCCACAGCCCGGGACCACTGCTCCCATCCACAGCCCAGACCCACTGCTCCCATCCACAGCCCGGGAACACTGCTCCCATCCACAGCCCAGGAACGCTGTTCCCATCCACAGCCCGGGCCCACTGTTCCCATCCACAGCCCAGACCCACTGCTCCCAACCACAGCCCGGGAACGCTGCTCCCATCCACAGCCCGGGACCTCTATTCCCATCCACAGCCCGGGACCACTGCTCCCATCCACAGCCCGGGACCTCTATTCCCATCCACAGCCCGGGACCACTGCTTCCATCCACAGCCCAGTACAACTGCACTCAGACACGCCCACAACATCCCCCCTTTTTTATACAGCAGCTGACAATTTTCTAGCCAGCTTCAATCAAGCCACATTAACCCTTCGCCCACCAGTGGCCAATCAATGTTTGTTGCACACATCATGATATCCACCTGGGGCAGTAGTTGACTGCGGGACAATAATTGCCTTCTGTTGATTAATTACTCTTTGCACAAAGTGGCTGCTTGCATTTCCTGAATGACGACACACAGAATCAGAATTAGGCCATTCAGCCCATTGAGTCTACCCCACCATTCAATCACGGCAGATCTATCTCGTAACCCCATTCTCCTGCCTTCTCCCCATAACCCCTGACCCTGCACTAATCAACAATCTATCTCTGCCTTAAATATATCCACTGACTTGTGGCCTCCACCGCCGTCTGAGGCAACGAATCCCACAGATTCACCCCCCTCTGGCTAAAGAAATTCCTCATAATTTTCGTCCTAAAGGAAGGTCCTTTAATTCTGAGCCTGTGCCCTCTGGTCCTAGACTCTCCCACTAGTGGAAACATCCTCTCCACATCTACTCTATCTGGGCCTTTCACTAATCGGTGATGTTTCAATGAGTTCCCCCTTCCCTCATCCTTCTAAACTCCTAGCAAGTGCTGGCTCGAAGGGCCGAATCTTCTAAACTCCAGCGAGTACAGGCCCAGCTCCGACAAACGCTCATCGTACGTTAACCCACACATTCCTGGGATCGTTCTTGTAAACGCTAACTCTTTTGTCTTGCTGATGTTGAGGGATGGATTGTTATCCTGACAATAGGTGCAGGAGTAGGCCATTCGGCCCTTCAGGACAGAAGGTTCTCAATGTCTTTCCCATATTCTATCTCATCTTTGCTGCTCAGGTGGCTGAAATAGTGTTCTGACCAATGGACATACGTCTGGATCCCATTGGCCTGAGACCTGGCCACAACTTGTGGGTGGCAAGGTCATGACCCTGAGGGACATTGGTGTCAAGGATCACGGTGGGGGGGAAATGTTCTGACGAATTCTAACGTCTGAGAAATGAATAGTGATGATTTGTTCATTCATCATGGCTGAAGCAGGTGGGCTCACTTCTGACTATATGTTACTGTGGACATTTTGACAGGAAAAGTGAACATTCTTTATTAACAATGAATGACCCAGAGAAAGGAGAATGTTGCTCTTGGAAGTTCATACAGTCACAGCATGGAAACAGGCCCTTCCCTCAGCCAAACTTGCCCACACCGACCAACATGCCCCATCTACACTAGTCCCACCCCGACCAACATATCCCATGTACACTAGTCCCACCCCGACCAACATGCCCCATGTACACTAGTCCCACCCCGACCAACATGCCCCATCTACACTAGTCCCACCCCGACCAACATGCCCCATGTACACTAGTCCCACCCCGACCAACATGCCCCATGTACACTAGTCCCACCCCGACCAACATGCCCGATCTACACTAGTCCCACCCGACCAACATGCCCCATCTACACTAGTCCCACCCGACCAACATGCCCCAACTACATTAGTCCCAACACTGACCAACATGCCCCATCTACACTCGTCCCACCACGACCAACATGCCCCATCTACACTAGTCCCACCCGACCAACATGCCCCATCTACACTAGTCCTACCTGCCCACACCGACCAACATACCCCATCTACACTAGTCCCACCTGCCCGCATTAGGCCCATATCCCTCCAAACCTGTCCATGTACCAGTCCAAGGTTGGTAGTAGTTTGATGCTTCAACCTGCAGCAACCCAGAACTGTGTTCCAGATGCTTCATTAGTTTGTTGTTCTGCGCATCGATCGGGAGGCATTGAAATCGCCCATTCACACACAACCGCCAGAGCAAACAGTGTACATATAGTGATGACAAATGCAATATCCAGTGCAGAAGAGTGCAAGATTGTGTTACAGAAAGCCTGAGGTAGTGCAGACAAGAGGGGCCGAAGGGCCTGTCTCTGGGCAGGGCAGCCACCGACGCTGTCCGTGTGGAGTTTGCATGCTTCCCCCTCCGTGGTGGACC
>NW_026575845.1:0-29268 GCF_028641065.1 Leucoraja erinaceus | reverse complement strand
CCGAAGCAAAGAAGTGAAAGCCAAATAGCGGGAAACAAAGCCGAAACAGCAATGAACTGAGAGGGCGGGCGACTAAAAGCCAACAAACCGAAAGGCTGCGTTGCCTAAAAGCAAACTCACTGAATGGCCGCTGTGTCGAAATGCCATCTAGCCGAAAGGCTGCGTCACCTATAAGCCAACTAACCGAAACCCACTCTGTCGAAAAGTCAAATAACGGACATGACATCGCCAGGGGGCGGGACTTGTCAACAATTGTTCCAGACCCCCGAGTCCATCACATCACTGACTGGTGGAGACAGGAGGGTAGGGGTCACTTTCCCACACAAGCCATTATTTGACGTTTCGGCAGAGCAGCCTTTCGGTTAGTTGGCTTTTCATCATCCCGCCCTCTTGGTTCGTTGGCGTTTCGGCTTTGTTTCCTTTCGGCTATTTGGCTTTGACTTCTTTGCTTCGGCTTCTCGTCCTTCGACACCACGTCCACACACGCACAGTGGACTGCATCCCACTGGGAATGGATGCGTCCAGTCCAACCTGCTCTGTGTTTTGAAGCAATTATGTTCTTTCATCTATATTCTTACCCTCTGTAAGCCGGCATTCACTCATTGACCAGATAACTTTGTTATTTCTATACCTATCCCAGTTTTGCCCCATCACAGATATCCCTCTCTTGCACATTTCCTGCAGCTCATCCCCTCCTTTCACTCCACATTAACTCGGCTTCTCTTCCCACAGATGCGTCAATAACTGACGTTTATTTATATTGTAGATTTTAGCAAATGTACTTTTTGTACAGAGTTATTTTGTGCAGCACATTGTGTGTTTTTTTTGTAAACCACCATCTGCAGTTCCTTGTGCTTATGCCCAATGTGCTCGGTGGTTTTATGAACTGAACTAAATGTGACCAATGAAACTGATGCCACTTGAGAAATATTATCATTTTTGATTCTGGTTTACAAGTTTACTGTCCCCTGACTGTTGTGCTAAGATGCATGTGTAGGAAGAACAGCTGGATCAGAATGGACAATTCTCAGAAATCCCCAGGTCACAGGTTAACCATATAACCATATAACAATTACAGCACGGAAACAGGCCATCTCGGCCTTACAAGTCCTGTGCCGAACACTTATTTTCCCCTAGTACCATCTACCTGCAGTCAGGTTGTATTCCTGATACCAGATCTACAGGACACAAATTGATCAAAGATCAGTGCCTCCATTGCGCTGTTCAACCCAGGGAGTGTGAGATGAGTGGGACTGGTATTGGTCACTCTTCCCCCCTCGATGATGTTAGTTCTGTGACAGGAAACATAAGTCACCGTGATCCTTCCACTTACCCCGTGTTCCTGTTCACTGAAATTTCCCTGCCGTCTCATCATGAAGCCGAGTTTTTCAACCCCTTCTTCAATCGCTTGCTTCAGTCTCTCCCGATAGAATTTTGTCAGCTGGAACAATTGGAAGTCGTTCCACTGTGTCAGGAACTCAGAGAATGTAGGCGTTAGATCTGTGTATTCAAAGAGAGAAGCTAAACACCATCTGAATCAGTCACCTTGGCTCCAGCTACAACAGCAACCCTCATCCTGACTGTTCCTGCCCCCTATTAGAATGATCAAAACAGAATCTCGGAATAAGACAATGTGCTAGAGGAACTCAGTGGTTCATCCATCATCTCTGGAGAATATGGATAGGTGACATATGTGGCGAAGGCAGGGATATGGGGAGAAGGCAGGCACGGGTTATTGATTGGGGACGGTCAGTCATGATCACAATGAATGGCGGTGCTGGCTCGAAGGGTCGATTGGCCTCCTCCTGCACCTATTTTCTATGTTTGTATGTTTCTGTGACATTTCAAGTCTGGCCCTTTCTTCAGGCAAAATGTGGTGGGGTTGAGTGGGGAGAAATGTGGACAAGAGGAGGGACAGGTCAAAGCCTGGTAAGTAAGGTGGATACAGGTGAGGGGAGTTTTTGATAGGCTGATAATTGGAGAAAGACCAGAGATGAAAAGACAGGTGTGAAATAAAAGGAAATAAGAGTTTCAAATGGTGAAGCGAGATGAATTAATGTGTGTGGAAAGGGAGGGGGAAGGGAGAAATCAGCGCGAGGAGTAAAAATAGTTAGTAACCGGAAAATCCAGCAGGTCTTGGTGGATAAAGCAAGTGTTCGGCAAAACATCACCAGGTCTATGCTTTGTCTCGCCAATTGCCAACCATTGTAACTCTCTTCCCATTTCCATAGCAACCTCTCTGTCCATGGACAGATGCTCACCGGAGGAACAGCAACTCAAATTCAGCTTGGGAGCCTACAATCCAATGGTATGATCATTGAATTCTCCAATTTTAAGTAACAATCCAAACCGCACACCCACTTTATCCCCCCCCCCCCGCACTCTCTCCACTGTCTAGCACCAATTTCTCCCCTCCCCATTTCCTGCCTTCTATATGCCTTTCCTTATTTTTACAATCTCAAACAGTCAATTCTTCTGCCTAACACCTTGATTTTTCACTTTAGCCTTTGTTCAACCTACCTATCAAAAATAACCGCCTCAATAATATCCATCTCGCTTGCCAGGCTTTATGTTGCCACTCCTCTCTGCCAACTTACGGCTGCCCCCTACATCAGCCTGAAGGATCGTGGAGGCTGAAGCAGCGTGTGGGCAGGGGAGGGTTGGATAGCGTCTGTCCCAGGGAGCATGTGATGGTGTGACCCAGGGAGCATGGGTCCAGGTAGATGGGACAGTATGTGACCTGGGGAGTATGTGACAGTGTGACCCAGGGAGCATGGGCCCCAAGGGATGGGATAGTGCGTGACCCAGGGGGATGGGACAGTGTGGACGCGGGAAGGGTGGGCACTGGGGGACTGTGATCATCTCCATAGCCGGTGTTCAGACAGAGAACAAATCACAGCAAAAACACAGTAGACAAATGCACTGATGAAGAGGTGCAGATGCACTTATCACCTGAGGCAACACTGTAGTTGAATCCAGCTAATCTCCCTCGGATTATCTTCACATGTGTGAACCACCAGTTAACTCATGGATAATGGAAACGCCTTGCAAATGCTCTCCTTCAACCAAGTGTGTCCCACCCATCACCATCGCTCCACTCTCTGTGGCCTCATGCTCCCTGGCTTCAATGATACTTTGTCAGGTGTACACGTTCAGTGATCCTCCTGTACACCAGGATCAGGAGAGGAAGAGATACTCTCTATTATATTATAAAATAGATACATGCACAGTATTTTACCCAGAGGAGGAGAATCAAGAAACAAATGACATAGGTTTCAGGTGGGGTCGGGGATTTTATGGTTAAATCAGTACATGGATAGTATAGGTTTAGAGGGACATGGGCCTTACGCAGGCTTGTGGGACTACAGTAGATCGGCCATGTTGTGTGACGTGTACAAGGTGGGCTGAAGAGCCGTGTTCCATGCCGGGTGCCTCTATGACTCTGAGGCACAACTTGGGCCGTAATAACTCCAACAGTGCAGACTACACAGAGTCCAAACACAAGAGTCGCCACGATACATGTGTCATCTTATACTCTTCACTTTCTCAGAAAGCCTCTCCCCAGTCACTGCATTGATGCATATCTGAATCTTCAATGAGAATGATTAATCGCCTCTACTATCACTCCCTCTGTCCTTTCAACTACTGCCTGCAGATGTTAACATCCTCTCTTTCTCAGTCCCTTCCTTATTCCCCTATCCTTCTGACCTGTGGACCATGCATTAGACGCAAACCAGATATCAAGACATTTATATCGTGAAGAATTCTGCAACACACCTGTGTCTGTCCTTACTGTTGAGGTCACTGGAGCCGCAGTCCTGTTTCCAACTTCAGCCGTGGTGTGGATAGGTGTTACCATATTCTGCCGTTCTGCTGTAAACCAAATAATAATAGTGGGATTAGACAATGATAAAGACAAGAAGGAAATTAGTATACAAACTTATAGCACACAGTATTAGGGGTTCAGTTTTGATGTGGATAGAGAACTGGCTGGCAGACAGGAAGCAAAGAGTAGGAGTAAACGGGTCCTTTTCAGAATGCCCCCCAGCAATTTACAATATATATATTAATGATTTGGACGAGGGAATTGAATGCAACATCTCCAAGTTTACAGGTGACACGAAGCTGGGGAGCAGTGTTAGCTGTGAGGAGGGTGCTAGGAGGCTGCAAGGTGATTTGGATAGGCAGGGTCAGTGGGTAGATGCATGGCAGATGCAGTGTAATGTGGATAAATGTGAGGTTATCCACATTGGTGGCAAAAACAGGATATTCAGGACTATTATCTGAATGGTGGCCGATTAGGAAAAGGGGAGATGCAATGAGACCTGGGTGTTATGGTAAACTAATCATTGAAAGTAGGAATGCAGGTGCAGCAGGCAGTGAAGAAAGCAAATGGTATTTAAGCATTGATAGCAAAAGGATTTGGGTATAGGAGAAGGGAGGTTCTACTGCAGTTGGACGGGGTCTTGGTGAGAAACACCTGGACTATTGCGTACAGTTTTGGTCTCCTAATCTGAGGAAAGACATTCTTGCCATAGAGTACAGAGAAGATTCACCAGATCCGATTCCTGGGATGTCAAGACTTTCATATGAAGAAAGACTGGATAGACTCGGCTTGTACTCGCTAGAATTTAGAAGATTGAGGGGGGATCGTATAGAAACTTACAACATTTTTAAGCGGTTGGACAGGCTAGATGCAGGAAGATTGTTCCCGATGTTGGGGAAGTCCAGAACAAGGGGTCACAGTTTAAGGATAAGAGGGAAATCTTTTAGAACCGAGATGAGAAAAACATTTTTCACACAGAGAGTGGTGAATCTCTGGAATTCTCTGCCACAGGTAGTTGAGGCCAGTTCATTGGCTATATTTAAGAGGGAGTTAGATGTGGCCTTTGTGGCTAAAGGGATCAGGGGGTATGGAGAGAAGGCAGGTATAGGATACTGAGTTGGATGATCAGCCATGATTATATTGAATGGCGGTGCAGGCTCGAAGGGCCGAATGGCCTACTCCTGCACCTAGTTTCTATGTTTCTATGTTTTTATGAAAAGATTACCAAGTGAACCATGAACCACTGTCCACCACAATCAATCTCCCGGTGTTGGGGGTGGGAGCGGGAAGGTTATGGGGGGAGGAGGGAGGGGTGTGTGTCAACATTGAACCAGAAACTAAACTGAATCAGCCATTTCCATCCTGTGGCTTGGTGGTATAATAGTATTGAAATCTTGCACTGAGCGACTCGCTTATTCACATTCAAACCATTCCCCATGGACCACAAGGGACACCTCAAGAGATGGTGTTCAAGAAGGAACTGCAGATGCTGGAAGATCGAAGGTACACAAAATTGCTGGAGAAACTCAGCGGGTGCTGCATCATCTATGGAGCGAAGGAAATAGGCGACGTTTCGGGCCGAAACCCCTTCTTCAGACTGATGGGGGGGGGGGGGGGGGGGGGGGGGGGGAGTGTAGGAAGGAAAAAAAGGGAGGAGGAGGAGCCCGAGGGCGGGCGGATGGGAGGATGGGAGGAGACAGCTAGAGGGTTAAGGAAGGGGAGGAGACAGCAAGGGCTAGCAAAATTGGGAGAATTCAATGTTCATGCCATCCGGACGCAAGCTACCCAGGCAGAATATGAGGTGCTGTTCCTCCAATTTCTGGTGTTGCTCCGGAAATTGGAGGAACAGCACCTCATATTCTGCATTTAAGAGGATCTACAAAGCATAGACCAGAGTCCTAACTTCTGTGGTAGGCAAATGACTGGAGAATATTAAGGGGAACGATATTTCTATAATGGGATATATTAGAATAAAACTAAAAGAAAAATGTATAACACAGCAAAGAGTAGCCGAAGCCAGCGGATTGGGAAACTTTCATAGGACAACAGAAGGAAACAAAATGGGCAATACGGGCTGATAAGATGAAGTACGAAGGGAAGCTGGCTAGGAATATAAAGAAGGACAGTAAAAGCATCTTTAGATATGTTAAGAGGAAATGACTAGCAAAGTCAAATTTGGGTCCCTTGAAGGCAGACATGGGTGAAATTATTATGGCCAACAAGGAAATGGCAGAAGAGTTGAACAGGTACTTCAGATCTGTCTTCACTAAGGAAAGCACAAACAATCTCCCAGATGTACTGGAGGACAGAAGTTCTAAGGGGGTATAGGAACTGAAAGAAAATGTCATGGCGAGAAATAGTATTGGGTCGGTTAATGGGACTGAAGGATGACAAATCCCCTGGACCTGATGATCTGCATCCCAGGGTCCCCAGGGAGGTGGCTCTAGAAATTGTGGACGCATTGGTGATCATTTTCCAATTTTCAATAGATTCAGGATCAGTTCCTGTGGATTTGAGGATAGCTAATGTTATCCCACTTTTCAAGAAAGGAGCGAGTGAGAAAACGGGGAATTACAGACCAGTTAGACTGACCGGTGGTGGGAAAGATGCTGGAGTCAATTATTAAAGAGGTAAGAAGAACAACTCCAGGACTGTTTGGAGTCTGTAGACTGGGAAATGTTCAAGGACTCGGCAACGGACTTGAACAAATACGCCACAGTTGTCACAGACTTCATAAAGAAATGTGTGGAGGACTGCATCCTTACAAAAACCTTCCGAGTGTTTCCCAATCAGAAACCTTGGATGAACTTTGAGATCCGCACTCTCCTGAAGTCCAGACACAGGGCATTCATGTCCGATAATACAGTGGCCTACATGAAGTCCAGATATGACCTTGGTAAGGCCATCATAAAGGCCAAAAGGGACTTCTGCTCCAAACTGGATGATGAGACAGATGTTCGGCAGCTGTGGCGGGGCCTGAATGCAATCACCTCCTACAAGGCGAAACCAGGAGGCAGCTCGAATGTCGGTGAAACATCACTCCCTGACGAGCTCAATGTGCTTTACGCACGCCTTTACAGGGAGAATACTGATGTGCCTTCCCGATCCCCCATTCGCTGTGATGGCATTTCAGTCTCAGTCACAGAGGCCGACGTCAGGAAATCCTTCAGAGGGGTGAAACCCCGAAAAGCACCTGGTCCTGATGGTATACCCGGTCTTGTTCTAAAAACCTGTGCGGACCAACTGGCGGGAGTTTTTATGGACATTTTCAACCTCCCACTTCTGAGGTCTGAGGTCCCCACCTGCTTTAAAAGGGCATCAATTATACCGGTGCCCAAGAAGAGTAAGGTGACGTGCCTCAATGACTATCGATCAGTGGCACTAACGCCGGTGGTGATGAAGTGCTTTGAGAGGCTGATCATGGAGCAAATCAACTCCTACCTCGACAAAAACCTGGACCCACTGCAGTTCGCTTACCGCCACAACAGATCAACGGTGGATGCAATTTCGCTGGCCCTCCACTCCGCTCTGGACCACTTGGACAACAAAAACTCATATGTCAGGCTGTTATTCATTGATTACAGCTCGGCATTCAACACAATCATCCCCTCCAAACAGGTTACCAAACTCGCAGAACTGGGTCTCTGCGCATCCCTCTGCAACTGGATCCTCGACTTCCTCATCCACAGACCACAGTCTGTTCGTATTGGTGGAAATGTGTCAGCCTCGATAACAATCAGCACGGGAGTACCTCAAGGCTGCGTGCTCAGCCCCCTGCTGTCCTCACTCTATACCCATGACTGCGTAGCGAACCACAGTGCGAACTCCATCATCAACTTCGCTGACGACACCACTATTGTGGGGCGTATCACTGATGGGGATGAGTCAGAATATAGAAGAGAAATCGAGCAACTGTCCATATGGTGCCAGCGCACTAACCTGGCCCTCAACACCAGCAAAACCAAGGAACTGATTGTGGACTTTGGAAGGAGTAGGAGGGGATGGTTGAAAGGGTCAAGAACTTCAAATTCCTGGGCGTGCACATTTCTGAAGATCTTTCCTGGTCCGAGAACACTAACACAATTATCAAAAAAGCACATCAGCGCCTCTACTTCCTGAGAAGATTACGGAGAGTTGGATTGTCAAGGAAGACTCTCTCTAACTTCTACAGGTGCACAGTAGAGAGCATGCTGACCGGTTGCATCGTGGCTTGGTTCGGCAATTTGAGCACCCTGGAGAGGAAAAGACTACAAAAAGTAGTAAACACTGCCCAGTCCATCATCGGCTCTGACCTTCCTTCCATCGAGGGGATTTATCGCAGTCGCTGCCTCAAAAAGGCTGGCAGTATTATCAAAGACCCACACCATCCTGGCCATACACTCATCTCCCTGCTACCTTCAGGTAGAAGGTACAGGAGCCTGAAGACTGCAACAACCAGGTTCAGGAAAAGCTACTTCCCCTCAGCCATCAGGCTATTAAACCTGGCTCGGACAAAACTCTGATCATTAACAACCACTTTTTGTTATTTGCACTTTACCAGTTTATTTATTTATGTGTGTATATATTTATATCATGGTGTATGGACACATTTATCTGTATTGTAGTAAATGCCTACTATTTTTCTGTGTGCTTAAGCAAAGCAAGAATTTAATTGTCCTATACAGGGACACATGACAATAAACTCACTTGAACTTGAAATTAGAGCGCATGGTACTGGGGGTAGGGTGCTGACATGGATAGAAAATTGGTTGGCAGACCGGAAGCAAAGAGTAGGAGTGAACGGGTCCTTTTCAGAATGGCAGGCAGTGGCGAGTGGAGTGCCACAAGGCTCGGTGTTGGGGCCGCAACGGTTTACCATATATATTAATGATTTGGAAGAGGGAATTAGGAGCAATACTAGCAAGTTTGCGGATGACACAAAGCTGGGTGGCAGTGCGAACTGTGAAGAGGATGTTAGGCGGTTGCAGGGTGACCTGGACAGGTTGAGTGAGTGGGCAGATGCATTGCAGATGCAGTATATTATAGATAAATGTGAGGTTATCCACTTTGGCGGCAAAAACAAGGGGGCAGATTATTATCTCAATGGGGTTAGGTTAGGTAAGGTGGAGGTGCAGCGAGACCTTGGTTGTCCTTGTACACCGGTCACTGAAGGTTGGCATGCAAGTGCAGCAGGCAGTGAAGGAAGCTAATGGAATGTTGACCTTCATAACAAGAGGATTTCAGTATAGGGGTAAAGAGATTCTTCTGCAGTTGTATAGGGCTCTGGTGAGACCACATCTGAAGTATTGTGTACAGTTTTGATCTCCTAATTTGAGGAATGTCATCCTTGTGATTGAGGCAGTGCAGGGTAGGTTCACGAGATTGATCCCTGGGATGGCAGGACTGTCATATGAGGAAAGATTGAAAAGACTAGGCTTGTATTCACTGGAGTTTAGAAGGATGAGGGGGTGATCTTATAGAAACATATAAAATTATAAAAGGATTAGACAAGCAAGATGCAGGAAATATTTTCCCAATGTTGGGTGAGTCCAGAACCAGGGACCACAGTCTTAGAATAAAAGAGAGGTCATTTAAGACTGAGGTGAGAAAAAACCTTTTCACCCAGAGTTATGAATTTGTGGAATTCCCTGCCACAGAGGGCAGTGGAGGCCAAGTCACTGGATGGATTTAAGACAGAGTTAGATAGAGCTCTAGGGGCTAGTGGAGTCAAGGGATATGGGGAGAAGGCAGGCACGGGTTATGATTGGGGACGATCAGCCTTGATCACAATGAATGGTGGTGCTGGCTCGAAGGGCCGAATGGCCTCCTCCTGTACCTATTTTCCATGTTTCTATGTTTCTATGGGATAGAGAAGGGCTGATTTCGGATAGTTCACATATTTATGTACGTCGGAGATCATGTCCCACAAATCTGATTGCATTTTCTGAAGTAACATAATAGATTGATAAGGGAAAAGCCATAGGCTTTATTTATATAGACCTCAGGGTATTTGGTAATGTTCCGCATGATAGGCTGCTTTGGAAGGTTTCATTACAAGTGATCCAGGGAGAGCTAGCTGACTGGATAGAGAATTCACCGTGAAAGGAAGCAGAGGGCGAGGGTGGAAGTTTGTTTTACAGACTGCAGGCCTGTGACTAGTGGTATTCCCCAGGGATCGTTGCTGCCCCATTGCTCTTTGTAGTTTAAATCAAAGATTTGGATGAGAACACAATGAATGATTAGTACGATGGCATCAAATGATGCAAAGAGGTCTTCATCCGTTGGGCTGAGGAATGTTGAATGGAGTTTAAGCTCAAGGTGTTGCATTTTGGGAAGTCAAAACAGGACAGGACCTCAGTGAATGACAGGGTTGTACAGGGTCTTGGTGAGACCACACCTGGAGTATTGCATGCAGTTTTGGTCTCCTAATCTGAGGAAAGACATTCTTGCCATAGAGGGAGTACAGAGAAGGTTCACCAGACTGATTCCTGGGATGTCAGGACTTTCATATGAAGAAAGACTGGAAAGACTCGGTTTGTACTCGCTAGAATTTAGAAGATCGAGGGGGGATCTTAGAGAAACTTACAAAATTCTTAAGGGGTTGGACAGGCTAGATGCAGGAAGATTGTTCCCGATGTTGGGGAAGTCCAGAACAAGGGGTCACAGTTTAAGGATAAGGGGGGGAATCTTTTAGGACCGAGATGAGGAAACCATTTTTCACACACAGAGTGGTGAATCTGTGGAATTCTCTGCCACAGAAGGTAGTTGAGGCCAGTTCATTGGCTATATTTAAGAGGGAGTTAGATGTGGCCCTTGTGGCTAAAGGGATCAGGGGGTATGGAGAGAAGGCAGGTACAGGATACTGAGTTGGATGATCAGCCATGATCATATTGAATGGTGGTGCAGGCTCGAAGGGCCGAATGGCCTACTCCTGCACCTATTTTCTATGTTTCTATGCCAAGGCTTTATTCTTTGGAGAGCAGGACGATGAGGGGTGATCTTATTGAGGTGGATAATTTTGTGATGGGAGTGGATAGTGTCTTCGACCCAGAGTAGGGGAATGAAGAAACAGAGAAAATGGATTTAAGGTTGGAGGAAAAAGATTTAGGAATCTGGGGGAGAATATTTTCACGCAGAGTGTGTTGGACATATGGAACGAGCTACCGAAGGAGGTAGTGTTCAAGAAGGAACTGCAGATGCTGGAAAATTGAAGGTACACAAAAAAGCTGGAGAAACTCAACGGGTGCAGCAGCATCTATGGAGCGAAGGAAATAGGTAACGTTTCGGGCCGAAACCCTTCTTCAGACCGGAGGAGGTAGTTGGGGCAGATGATACCATAACTTTTAAAATATATTTGCACATTTGCTTGGATCAGAAAGGTTTCAAAGGGTATGGAGCACATGTAGGCAGATGGGACCAGCACAGATGGGGTATATTGGGCCGAAGAGCCTGGTTCCTTGCTGTACGAGCATCTGACTTTATGATTTAGATTAATGAAGCCAAACATGGAGATGATACATAGACATAGAATAGTGAAGCACGGGAACTGGCCCATCGATGCCCCATATCTGCATCAACAATATCATGCCAATTTGAAGCACCTGGTCAGGCAGGACGCTCCAGGAACTGACCAAAGTCTGCGTAAAAACCTGTTCCTCTTAAACATTCGTCTCTCCAGTAAGAGAGTCAAGATTCCAGAGTGTTTTATTGTCATATGTCCCGGACAGGACAATGAAATTCTTACTTGCTGCAGCACAACAGAATATGTGAATATGTAAACATTGTACATAACAGGGGAAAAAATAAAAAGTTCAATAAATAACAGATATAGTGCAAATAAACAAATAATAATACAGTCATTTACAGTTCAGAGCTCATAGCTTATTAGCTGTGTTCAATAACCTGATGGCTGTGGGGAAGAAGTTGTTCCTGAACCTGTACATTGCAGTGTTCAGGCTTCTGTACCTTCTTCCTAATGGCAGTGGTGAGATAAGTGTGTGGCCAGGATGGTGTGGGTCCTTGATGATGTTGGCTGCCTTTTTGAGGTAGCGACTACAATAGATCCCTTCGACGGTGGGGAGGTCAAAGCCGTTGATGGACTGGGCAGTGGTCACAACTTTTTGTAGTCTTTTTCGCTCCTGGACGTTCAAGTTGCCGAACCAGGCCACGAAGCAACCAGTCAGAATGCTCTCTCCCGTGCACCTGTCGAAGTTTAGGAAAATCCTCTTTGACATGCCGAATCTCCATAATCTTCTCAGGAAGCAGAGTCGTTGATTTGCCATCTTTACAATTGCATCAGTGTACTAGGTCCAGGAAAGATCTTCTGATATATGCGCAGCCAGGAATTTGAAATTATTGACTCTCTCCACCATTGTCCCATTGATACAAACAGGATTGTGGGTCCGCATCCTTCCCCTACTAAAGTCCACAATCAGTTCCTTGGTCTCACTGACGTTGAAGGCCAGGTTGTTGTGCTGGCACCATTTGGTCAGTCGGTCGATCTCACTTCTATACTCTGGCTCATCCCCATCGGTGATTCGTCCAACCAAAGTGGTGTCATCGGTGAACTTGATGATGGAGTTTGCACTATGACCGGCTACGCAGTCATGAGTATAGAGTGAGTACAGCAGGGGGTCCTCACCCTGGGAACAAGACTGCCAATATCTATGCCCCTTATATTCTATACTTCCATTAGGCCACCACTCAGCCTTCATTACTCAGATAAAACAAACCAATCTCCGTCTGCCTTTACTCAGACCATATGTCCAACTGATGTGTATTCTAGTGGATCATTTGACAGCTTTCCTCATAATCCACAATTCTACAAGATTTACTTTGTGTTAGAACTTACTAACTCGACCACTGACCTTTTTGTCCAATCGTGGACATGTTTAGAAATTGCAGAGCTGATCCTTGCAGAATATTACTGGTCACGAACCTAGTCAGTATAACATTCCTCCACCACTATTCCTCGCTCCTGTTTACCCTCACTCTAACCCCTTTGTTTTCTTCTCTTCCCTGTCCCTCCAGTCTTCACCATTCTGCAGCATCCACTCCCCTCCCATTTCACTCACCTGTCTCTTGAATGAGACTCGATGATTCCTTGTCTGATGGATCTCGGTCATGATGGATTTCGCCACTTGGGTCAGTTCCAGGGCCGTGATCCACGTCTCCTGTTCCTCTCCCTCGGGACTGACATTTTTCCCTTTTCTCTTTGGCAGCTTCACATTCCATTGACTTTCTGCTCTCAATCCCACTTTGTTTTTCTGTCGTTGTTCCTGTGTTTTGACCATCTTTCTTTGATGAGGTGCCTGGCAAAAGTCTTTTGAAAACTTTGCCTAATTTCCCACCTGAAAAACCATTAATTGCAGGTTGCAGAGCAATTTTGGAATAGCTGGCAGCAAGCTGAGATGACATTTCTAGGGCAATTGGAAGTTAATGGTCATCTTAACAACAGAGTAAGAAAACAGGCCCTTCGGTCCAACCTACACCAAAATGCCCAATAGGGAGAAGGGAGTGAATGACAGTGGTGGCTCGAAGGGCTGAATGGTCTTCTCCTGCACCTATTGTCTATCTAAGCTAGTCCCATCAGTCCACGGTTTGACCATAATCTCTCTAAACTGCACTGTCCATGTGTCTATTGGGGAAAAGATTTAATAGGACTGTCGGGGTAACTTTTTCACAGGAAGGGTGGTGGGTGTACGGAACAAGCTGCCAGAGGAGGTAGACGAGGCAGGGACTATCTCAAAGCTTAAGAAACAGTTAGACAGGTCAATGGATAGAACAGGTTCAGAGGGAAATGGGCCAAACGCGGGCAGCTGTGACTAGTGCAGCAGGGACATGTTGGCCGGTGAGGGCAAGTTGGACAGAAGGTCCTGTTTCCAGGCTATATCTCCCTATAACTATGACATGATATTATGGTACCTGCTTCAATTATCACCTCAGACAGCTTCTTCCATATACTCACCACCCTGTGTGAAGATGTTAACCCTTAGGTTCCTTTTAAATGGTCCCCCTCTCACCTTAAGCCTCTGCCCTTTAGATTCTTCTACTCCAAGGAAAAATACCTGTGCATGCACCCTATCTAACTCCCCCTCATGATTTTATACATCTATATAAGATCACCCTTCAATCTCAATATTCCACAATATTTTATTGTCACATGTACCGAGGTTCAGTGAAATGCTTTGTTTTGCTCACAACCGGGTAAAACCATACAGCAGACCTCAACTCTGCAGGACACAAGAGTCGCCGTGTTAATCAAACAGTTCTAACTGCTGCTCGCAGCGGCTATGCAGGCCTGCCGCTGAACGCAGCCACAAACGCCACCCCACCCCCCAACCACACTCCACTGGGTCCGCTTTGTTTTTGCCGTCCTCTGATTGTTCTCCTTTTGTTATCGGGGATCTCCCCTGTTGTTGGGGGCCCACTGCTGGGTCCCACCTTTGTACTCGGCAATCTCCCCTGGATCCCCCTTTTGTTCTTGATGTCCCCCCGCTGAGTCACTCCTCTATTGTCATCCTGCAACCTGGAATGGGTCAACATTCCGAGTTCAAGTTCAAGTTCACTTTATTGTCACATGCCCCAATCGTGAATAAGTGCTATTTGAATGACCGTATAGCCATACAAGTAAAGAGAACACAGTACACAATATAATTTTACCTTCCATATTAGGCCGTGGGGTGGGGCGAAGATGCAAAAAGTCGCAGATCTCTCCACGATTTGAGGTAGGTGACTGGAGGGATGGCTCCGCGATGGGTAGTCTGCCCCTGCTGTTGGAGGATCTGATTCCGTGTCCGGTCTGGAGAGGCCCTAACAATCCAGTTATTAGGCCGTGGGGTGGGGCGAAGATGCAAAAAGTCGCATCTCTTTGAGGTAGGTGACTGGAGCCCCCCCCCCACCCCCCCCCCCCCCCCCCCCCCCCCCCCCCCCCCCCCCCCCCCAGTCCCCACATCATCAAAACATACCGAGAAACATTATGATACACATATAGACACACCAAAAATAACAAAAAGTTAAAAAAAACACTGGAGCTGCTGGTGAGGCTGCTGCTCGGGCTCCACCCGGTGGAATCCATCTTGGACAGTTCAACTGAGCTGGGAGGCCAACAAGTGTTAGACAGACCTAAGAGCACCACACTCGAGATCAACAAAGAATAATGTCTCCTGCACAACAGAGAATAATGTTCTAGCCTGCCCAACCTCTTTCTCCAGCTCATACTGGGAACACCCGCGTACATCTTCTTTGCACAACCTTCGATCTTATGCTATCTTTACTGAAATAGGGTGATTAAACTGAACAGAATGCAAGTGCGGCCAATGTCATGTGCAACTGCAACATATGTTCCAACTTCTACATTGATTTTCCCAAATGATGAAGGCCAGCGTTGCCAAAAGCCACCTTCACCACTATGCATCCTGATGTGTTTTTGGGAATTAAGTACGTACTGGATACTCTCCAAGGCAGTTCCGTACAACACAAAGGTCCTTTCCTGGTTCGACTTCACAAACTTCCATCCAAACTTACTAATCACACCTTGACATCGCCACTGAATTCATTTCTTCAGATGAGACAGCAGTGGGACAACATAGACCCCAAGTGATGCACCATTCACAGGCATCCAAACTGAAAAGCAATCTTCTACCATCACTCTGCTTCCAGTCATCACGCCAATCCTGTATCCAGTTAGGCATCATCCCATGAGGACACAACATGATCTAACCTAACACAGGGAATCTTATAGGCTGAAATATGTACAGACTATGTCACTGGCCCTGTCCTCATCAACATACTCAGTTACTTCTTCAAAAGATCCAATTAAATTTGTGAAAGACGACCTCCAAAGCCAAAACCATGCTGACTATCCCCAATATCTGTATTTTCAAATACACATAGATCTTACCACTTTATATCCTCTATCGTAACTGTCTTACCACAAATATTAGGCTTACTAATCTATAATTTAAGCTTCTTGCGGTTCCTAGTCTCGAGTTATCAGGTTTTTTCTTTGTAACACTTCTCAAACAGAAGCGCAGCATTATCTACCCTCAAATGTTCAGCACTTCACCCACGGTTAACGAAGATTCACATATCTGAAACAGGGCTCCTGCAATTTATCCTTTAACAGTGGCCTCAGATACATCTGTTCAGGGCCCAGAGATTTACTTTCCTTCACATAGTTAAGAACATCCAGCACCACCTCGACTGTAATACAACTGCACTCAAGACTTCAAGTCGTTCTCCATGATAAATACGGAGGAGAAAATATAATTGAATACCTTGCCCATCTCCTGCAGCTCCACACGTAGATGACCACTGAGGGGATTCTTTCACTCTCCAGCTACCTCTTTTTCTATAATATACGTGTAAAATCTATTCAGCTTCCCCTTAATTATAAGTGCCACCATGTGCACACTTTTTACCCTCGTGATTCTGTTCTAAAGTTTGCTCCTCAAACTCTGACACATCTACCATGAAAGCATTAATACAGGCAGCCTATACCTAACCCATGTCTCCTTTTCCCAAACCAGAGTCTCAGTTTCTCTCATCATCCTGTGTTCCTCACTTGTACTTCACTAACAACATGCATATCTTGAAATCTCACCATCACAATTTAAAAACTTCCCCTTTCAGACATCCCCTTACACACATACAACTTACTCCAATGACTGCTCCGATCTCATACTGTCAAAGGTGGAATTGCACCACCCAATTTAGAATTTTACATTCAATGCCAGAAATGTCCTTTTGCACAGGGTTTCAAAGTTAATTGAATTGTAGTGATTGGTCACAAAATGCTCATAGATTTAGGTCAGGACTATGAGGTTTACAGGATCGTCTCACGAGAAGAATCTTTCACCAGAGGATGGCCACAGTCTGGGACACACTGCCTGAGGCGATGTTGGACGCAGTACTCTCACATTATTTTGGCAGCACCTGGATTAACCAGATAACCATATACCAATTACAGCACGGAAACAGGCCATCTCGGCCCTAGAAGTCCGTGCCGAACAATTATTTTCCCTTAGTCCCACCTGCCTGCACTTATACCATAACCCTCCATTCCCTTCTCATCCATATGCCTATCCAATTTATTTTTAAATGATACCAACGAACCTGCCTCCACCACTTCCACTGGAAGCTCATTCCACACCGCTACCACTCTCTGAGTAAAGAAGTCCCCCCTCATGTTACCCCTAAACTTGTCTCTTAATTCTGAAGTCATGTCCTCTTGTTTGAATCTTCCCTATTCTCAAAGGGAAAAGCTTGTCCACATCAACTCTGTCTATCCCTCTCATCATTTTAAAGACCTCTATCAAGTCCCCCTTAACCTTCTGTGCTCCAGAGAATAAAGACCTAACTTATTCAACCTATCTCTGTAACTTAGTTGTTGAAACCCAGGCAACATTCTAGTAAATCTCCTCTGTACTCTCTCTATTTTGTTGACATCCTTCTTATAATTGGGCAACCGAAATTGTACACCATACTCCAGATTTGGTCTCACCAATGCCTTGTACAATTTTAACATTACATCCCAGCTTCTATACTCAATGCTCTGATTTATAAAGGCTAGCATACCAAAAGCTTTCTTTACCACCCTATCTATATGAGATTCCACCTTCAAGGAACTATGCACGGTTATTCCCAGATCCCTCTGTTCAACTGTATTCTTCAATTCTCTACCATTTACCATGTACTTCCTATTTTGATTTGTCCTGCCAAGGTGTAACACCTCACATTTATCAGCATTAAACTCCATCTGCCATCTTTCAGCCCATTCTTCCAAATGGCCTAAATCACTGTGTAGACTTTGGAAATTCTCTTCATTATCCACAACACCCCCTATCTTGGTATCATCTGCATACTTACTAATCCATTTTACCACACTAATTAGCATTCAAATTGTAAGTGGGCAGCAAAGATCTTATAGGATCTTTGGTGGGCAGTGGGCAACAAACCAAGGAGTGCTGGGAAATGGGTTAACTCTAGTTTATTGTTGTCATGTGTACCAAGATACAATGAAAAGTGTTTTTGCTGTGTACTAACCAGACGCAGAAAATACTATGCATTACAATCTAGTGAGCTACAAGGCACAGGACAAGATAATGGGAGTGGCATTCAGTGTAAGTTAATTCCTGTAAAGTGTGATTAATGATAGTCCGAGGGTCTTCAATTAGGCGGAAGGAACCATTTGCTAACTGGTGCGTGGATGGTTCAGTTGCCTGATGGTGAGTGGATGGTTCAGTTGGGATGTAATGTTAAAATTGTACAAGGCATTGGTGAGGCCAATTCTGGAGTACGGTGTACAATTTTGGTCGCCTAATTATAGGAAGGATGTCAACAAAATAGAGAGTGATTAGCAACTAGCTTGGGGGGACTTAGAGGAACTCCAAACAAGGGGACATCACTTGCGAATTAACTGGTGGCTGTGTGGATGAGCTTCCAGTGAGGTGGTGGACGGTTCGTTTTTATCATTTAAAAATAAATTGGATAGTTATATGGACGGGAAGGGAATGGAAGGTTATGGTCTGAGTGCAGGTATATGGGACTACTAGGGGAGAATATGTGTTCGGCACGGACTAGAAGGGTCGAGATGGCCTGTTTCCGTGCTGTAATTGTTATATGGTTATATGGTTATATTATGATGGTGACCTTGCCAAGGCAGCGGGAAGTGCAGATAGGGAGGGATGTTGGTTTGCCTGATGGTCTAGTTACATTCACAACTCGTTGCAATTTAGTCAGGTCTTGAATGGAGCTCTTACAAAACCACAGATAGACACAAAATACTGGAGTAACTCAGCGGGACAGGCAGCATCTCTGGAGAGAAGGAATGGGTGACGCTTCGGGTCGAGACCCTTCTTCTCGACACAAAACGTCATCCATTCCTTCTCTCCATAGATGCTGCATGTCCCGCTGAGTTACTCCAGCTTTTTGTGTCTATCTTCGGTTTAAACCAGCACCTGCAGTTCTTTCTTAGAAAACCATGCTGTCATGCATTTTGATAAATGCTTACTGTGGCGAATCTGCAGACGTTGGTAAGAGTGTAGAGGGATTGGTGGCTGGCAGACCCATCGTGAGCCAAAAGCCCATTTCTACGCATGATTCTGGGCATTGATATTCTGACAACTTTTGTGATAACACGTCAAATTGCAGCGA
The DNA here is from genome assembly GCF_028641065.1 of Leucoraja erinaceus. Classification (NCBI taxonomy): domain Eukaryota; kingdom Metazoa; phylum Chordata; class Chondrichthyes; order Rajiformes; family Rajidae; genus Leucoraja; species Leucoraja erinaceus. The sequence continues at coordinate 10,307 of NW_026575845.1, read as the reverse complement.
TTTATCACACAATTCCTGCATCCGTCCACGTATGACTGTGCTGTCCATGCAGTTGTAAATTGTCTCTGCTCAACCCCTTCCCTATTTCCCCTTTTTTTGTGAACCTCAGTATTTGCACAAACGCCCATTGTCAGGGCAACATTTATATTTCACAGACGGCTCTACAAACCTTTCTGTTGACTTGATGTAGATGTCACTGCATCACCTCCCCAATCGCCACCTTCAGCCATGATGATGACAAGCGTTCCATCATTCTGTGGTTCTGGAATTAACAATGTTAAGATAATCGTCAAGCAACAATTGAAGGCGAATGAAAAAGTTAATTGGTGAACTAACACACACAATATCTGATCCAATGGACCCGTCCTCCCAAGGTCATAGACTATCTGATCTCATACAACGTCCGATAAACCATCTGAAAGTCCAAATTTAATGCACTAACTAATGCCCGCTTTTCTAATCTGAACGTTATTTCCTCAGAGAACAGGAAGATGATTGTCTGAGTCTGAAGAAGGGTTTCGGCTGAAACGTCGCCTATTTCCTTCGCTCCATAGATGCTGCTGCACCCGCTGAGTTCTCCAGCATTTTTGTGTACCTTCGATCTTCCAGCATCTGCAGTTCCTTTCTTGAACACTGGAAGATGTTTAATTCCTCTGCCAGGTTTGAGTTACTGTGAGGAGGTGGTAAAATAGTTCAATTATCGGGTGGCTTCAGAAGTGGAACAATGAAGTGAGATCTGCATTTACTTTGGATAAATTATTAACTGACGGAGTCTATGATCATCATTGAACCATGACTCCCAAAACACTTTCCAATATTCCCACTTTGCTACAAACACCATGTTCTTTACTGCCACTGACCTATCCACGTAAACCTGTGTCCTTTCCCAGCCACAGGGCCGTGTTCTTAATGCGGAGTAAATGCGAGGGAATCAAAGTGTTGTAACAGACACCAGCAGCAACACGTATGTCACCAGCGCAAGTAGAATTATAACCCCACGCTACTGATTCATGGCTGGGCCGATAATATGAATGTCATTATATATTTTAAATATTGATTGCTTCATGTTTTGATGGCTATATTGCTATTGATTGGAAAAAATGACCAGAAATAAATTTGAGCTGCGATAGTCTAACCTCATTCCAGCTAGTCGGGTGAATCTTGATTTGCGAGGTGCGGCTGTAGTTTTGTGAGATGCAGCGCTCAGTGTCAGGTGCAAGCAGCTGCCTGCCCACCAAAGATCTTAGCTGTCCACAGCGTGGATTCCAACCCTCACATTCCTCAGAACAGGGTGCGGTCTCGCTGCTGAAACCAAGACCAACCGGTTTGACAATCTACTGTGAATAAAGTGTTTTTTAATTCCTGTTAACCCTTTCTGCTGATAGGGATACAGTAGGGATATGTTTTGAATGTAACCTGTAGGAATTATGAGTTTGCAACTTCTGGAGTTTACAAGGATGAGATGGTATCTCATTGAAACATATAAGATTGTATGGAGGTAGCGGCAGCGGAGACCCGACTCGGTTCTGGAGCTGTGGCGGAGGCAGCGACCACCCGCGGAGTTTGAACCGTCGCCTCGGCGCAGAGGGAGAACAGAGAGGGAAGAGACAGAGACTTTAAGATTTTGCCTTCCATCACAGTGAGGAGGTGTTTGGTGAACTCACTGTGGTGGATATTAAATTTGTGTTGATTGTGTGTTTTTGTCATTTATTTAATTATATGTATGACTGCAGGGAAACAAAATTTCGTTCAGACCGAAAGGTCTGAATGACAATAATCTAATCTAATCTAATAAAATTGTTAACGGTTTGGACACACTGTAGGCAGGAAACATGTTCCCGATGTTGGGGGAGTCTAGAACCAGGGGCCACCGTTTAAGAATGATGGGCAAGCCATTTAGAACGGAGACGAGGAAACATTTTTTCTCACAGAGAGTGGTGAGTCTGTGGAATTCTCTGGATGCTTTCAAGAGAGAGCTAGATAGGGCTCTTAAAGATAGCCGAGGCAGGGGATATGGGGAGAAGGCAGGAACGGGGTACTGATTGTGGATGATCAGCCATGATCACGTTGAATGACGGTGCTGGCTGGAAGGGCCGAATGGCCTACTCCTGCACCTACTGTCTATTGTCTGTCTGCGGCATTCCTGGAAACGTCTCAGTTGTCCTCCGGCCCACTGTTACTCACTATGGTTATTTATTATATAAAGACTGGTGACAAAACTCTGCTCTCCAGAAGTCAGTTCAGATGGGTCGACCTGCGTGAGGGATTATTTCAACATGGATACAATTTAAGCGAACAGGAATTTTCTTCCTGCTATTTTTATGTTCTCATTAACGTGAATATTTCGCAGTTCCCGGCCTTCTCGCTCTGTGTTCACGTCTGATACCAGCTAAAACCACATGCAGTGTTCTGGTGAATCGGAGAACGCGTTTCTTTTCGCGGGTTGTTTTAGTTTTGGTCGGCTAATTTCGGGCTGATTTCTCGTTTGCGGGATGAAGACCAACAATAATCCCGTGCAGCATGTTCACTCGGCAATGAGCTGAAGAATTCTCTCTCCACACCGCCCGGGAAACTGTAGGAACCGGATTATAAACCCGATCAACTGGGATTACAGTGTTAATGGAAAATGACAGTGTATTAGAATGGGTTAAATCCCAGTGACCCAAGTTGCATGGTGTCCAGTGACGGCTCAGCAATGTGTGTGCGGGTGCCGGCGAACAAAACGACCGCGAAACATGTTGCATCGGATGCCACAGACAGAATTCCGACAGATTGTGTTAAAATCCGGACAGTTCCTGAATTTGCAGCAGCAGAAAGGGTTAACTGGAATATACTGCGGCCCAAGGTAAAGGTGGACTCCCGCAATCCCGGTTCCACCCACTCTCAAGGAGTGACCGGCCGGACCACTGGTCTAGGACAGGGCAGAAAGTGGCAAGAAGTGGAGTGGGCCAAATGGGGAAAACATAGACAGCAACATCAAAGCAAGCCTCACCTCGCCATCGCATGTATTTTCTGCCTGGATTTCCGTGTAGATCTCACAACTTCTGTCCAAAGATCATATCTTTGCTTTTGTCTTTGCTCTTGCGTTCCGACCAATGAGGCGGGTGTTTTTGTTTTAATTCAACGAATCCCAAGTTGTGAATCTGATCCGCCCCATGCACTGGGAGAGTGTCAGATCTGCCAGATGGGTGAACGGTGCTGCTGCCCAATGATCTTAGAGCAGATAAGATCTTTGCCGCTGCCCACCGTAGTACGAGTTTCAGTTCAAACATCGCTCCCTGTTCTAAGGAATGTAGGTGCTGGAATCCATCCCGTGTACAGGCAGGTGCCCAGTTGCACACATACACTGAGCTCCGAGTCTCACACGACAGCCCGCATCTCCTAAATCAATTACAGATGCCTTAGCTTATTAATTATAAGCATGAAACGCCATGAATGTCTAAACGTAGTCGGAACCACCATCACGTCGGTTATTGCAGTGTCTAGTATGTGTTTCTGTCTTCATTTCAAATCCACCCTGGTCTTTTCTATCCGAGGTACATGCCCACACTGGGATACAGGTGAACAGAACAGTACACGATCTTATAGTTATCTAGCTATTTTCACATTTAGCTATCAAGGTAGCTATTTGCTATATATCCTATCCAGCTATAAACAATCTGGCAATCTAGCTATGTATCGTTCTAGTTATCTGGCTCAGTAATCATGTATCTAGCTGACTGTGTAGTTAGCTAAAAACATATCAGACCATCGACCCATCTAGCCGTCTATCCCTCTAGGCATCGAGGGATCAATTAGCCGACCAGCCATCATGCCATAACGCCAGCTAGACGCCTAGCCTTATAATCGTCTCCCATCCAGCCAACTGACCGCACGGGCATCTGCCCATCTAACCATCTAGCCATGAAAACATCTAGCAATCGAGGCAGCTAGCGAGCTATCTAGTTTGCTGTCTTTCTGGCCTGTTAAATAACTATCGAGCTACAGACCTATCTATACATTATTTTAGTTATCTATCGAGCTATCTATGTAGGAAGGAACTGCAGGTGCTGGTTGAGACCGAAGATAGATACAAAATACTGGAGAAACTCAGTGGGACAGACTGCATCTCTGGAGAGAGGAATGTGTGACGCTGCGGGTCGAGAACCTTCTTCAGTCTGATTGGTGACAAGGCCCCCGCCATGATGATTCTCAGCGCCGCTGCCCCACAAGGATGTGTTGTCCGTCCACTAGTAGACTCACCATATACCTACGACCTGCTGGAAAATTCGGCTCGACCACAAGGTTAGATGATACCACTGTGGTGTGGCGACATGTGGCAAAAACAGGAAAGTAGATTATTATCTGAATGTTGGCCGATTAGGAAAGGGGGAGATGCAACGAGACCTGGGTGTCATGGTACACCCGTCATTAAAAGTAGGCATGCAGGTGCAGCAGGCAGTGAAGAAGGTGAATGGTATGTTAGCAATCATAGCAAAAGGATTTGAGTATAGGAGCAGGGAGGTTCTACTGCAGTTGGTGAGACCACACCTGGAGTATTGCGTACAGTTTTGGTCTCCTAATCTGAGGAAAGACATTCTTGCCATAGAGAAGGTTCACCAGACTAATTCCTGCGATGTCAGGACTTTCATATGAAGAAAGACTGGAAAGACTCGGCTTGTACTCGTTATAATTTGGAAGACTGAGGGGAGATCTTATAGAAACTTACAAAATTCTTAAGGGGTTGGACAGGTTAGATGCAGGAAGATTGTTCCCGATGTTGGGGAAGTCCTGAACAAGGGGTACCAGTTTAACGATAAGGGGGAAATCTTTTAGGACCGTGATGAGGAAAACATTTTTCACACAGAGAGTGGTGAATCTCTGGAACTCTCTGACACAGATGGTAGTTGAGGCCAGTTCATTGGCTATATTTAAGAGGGAGTTAGATGTGGCCCTTGTGGCTAAAGGGGATCAGGGGGTTTGGAGAGAAGGCACGTACAGGATACTGAGTTGGATGATCAGCCATGATCATATTGAATGACGGTGCAGGCTCAAAGGGCCGAATGGCCTTCTCCTGCACCTATTTTCCATGTTTCTATAGATAAGAGCCTCATCAAGAGCAGAAGAGGGGATCCCCCATTTCCTAAAGAATGAGGACATCTCCGATGCCCTGGTTTGGAACACCACATCCTGGGCGCAGATGCGGCGTAGACGTATGTGGCGTAGGTATTGGGGGGAGGGTGTTGACATGGATAGAAAATTGGTTGTCAGACCAGAAGCAAATAGTAGGAGTGAACCAGTCCTTGGAGTGCCGCAAGGCTCAGTGTTGGGGCCGCAACTGTTTACCATATATATTAATGATTTGGAAGAGGAAGTTAGGAGCAACACTAGCAAGTTTGCGGATGACACAAAGCTGGGAGGCAGTGTGAACTGTGACGAGGATGTTAGGAGGTTGCAGGGTGACCTGGACAGGCTGAGTGAGTGGGCAGATGCGTGGCAGATGCAGTATAATATAGATACATGTGAGGTTATCCTCTTTGGCGGCAAAAACAAGGGGGCAGATTATTATCTCAATGGGGTTAGGTTAGGTAAGGGGGAGGTGCAGCGAGACCTGGGCATCCTTGTACACCGGTCACTGAAAATTGGCTTACAGGTACAGCAGGTAGTGAAGAAAGCTAATGGAATGTTGGGCTTCATAACAAGAGGATTTCACTATTGGAGTAAAGAGGTTCTTCTGCAGTTGTATAAGCTTCTGGTGAGACCCCATCTGCAGTATTGTGTACAGTTTTGGTCTCCGAATTTGAGGAAGGACATCCTTGTGATTGAGGCAGTGCAGCGTAGGTTCACGAGATGGATCTCTGGGATGGCGGGACTGTCATATGAGGAAAGATTGAAAAGACTAGGCTTGTATTCACTGGAGTTTAAAAGGATGAGGGGGATTCTTATAGAAACATATAAAATTATAAAAGTACCTGTACTGGATAAGCTAGATGCAGGAAAAATGTTCCCAATGTTGGGCGAGTCCGGACCCAGGGGCCACAGCCTTAGAATAAAGGGGAGGTCATTTAAGACTGAGGTGAGAAAAAAATGTTTTGAATCGGAGAGTTGTGAATTCATGGAATTCCCTGCCACAGAGGGCAGTGGAGGCCAAATCACTGGATGGATTTAAGAGAGAGTTAGATAGAGTTCTAGGAGCTAGTGGAGTCACGGGATATGGGGAGAAGGCAGGCACGGGTTATTGATAGGGGACGATCAGCCATGATCACAATGAATGGCAGTGCTGGCTCGAAGGGCTGAATGGCCTCGTCCTGTACCTATTTTCTATGTTTCCATGTAGATGGGGAAATTGGGAGTAGGGCATTCTGGTGTCAGGACAACAGCCTCCTCTTGAATGTCACAAAAACTAAGGAGCTGATTGTTAGAAATTTTCCAACAAAGACTATTACAAAAACGGATGTAGAAACTGAACGAACTTTATTGAGAGAGAGAGTCACACAGAGCCCAAGTGTCTGTGGGAATCCTCTCTGAGCTAATGCTGAAAACCATCTCTTTTATACATTGATTTAGACAAAAAAGCATCCAGACAAATGGTAATGAACAAGGACACTCAGAATTCAAAGGAAATAACATTTAGCTGTGGAAAGTTACACCAGAGCAAGATTAGCCGTTCTGCAAGTTCTGTGATAGACTCTTAATCTCTTGACTGAGACCTGTCAATTACTTGTGCCCTAGGCAGTTTCGGTAAACAATCTTGTGCAGACACAGATAGAATACACAAGGAAATAGTTACATAAATGTTTCCATCATTTTCCTCCTCTTTATACAAATTTACTGAATTATAATCTAAAACAAATTTATGTCCTTCGAGTTGAAGTCCCCAAGTTTCTTCACAGAACCACATGTTCTCTCGACTTTCTGTAGTTCGATCATTCGTGAGGGTTCAATGAGTCAGGAATGTTTCTCTCAAGTCAATTTCATAGCATTGTCTTTCTTCTGCTTTGGTTGGTATTAGTTCGTAGAACATAGTCATTTTCTTAGTGAGGGCCGTTTCAATCAGTCGCTGGGCGAGTCCTCTCACACAGGGGATGATGCAGCAGCCCAGGCAGACCAGTACCCCTGCAATGACTATAAAAGCGGTTAGTGCAGAAATAACAACATTTTTCCATTTCCCGAACCCTGTCCAGGAGGTGACAACTCCTGAATTCTCAGCCAATTCCACTGCCAATGAAGTGAGTCCAGCCAGGGCCCTGGAGACTGACCCATCTGGTGCGGTATTATTGGGAATAAAGGTACAACAAGATGATCCGAACATTACACATACTCCTCCTCTGTCTGTTAGTAGCATGTCCAAGGCCATTCTATTCTGCCAGGCCATTAGACTGGTCCGATCTAGTTGTTCAGCTAACCCTTTCACAGCATCTCTAGTATAATTGATAAATCGCTGCTGATTATAATATAAGTAATTTATCCAATCTACATTTTTATTAATGGTGGACCACCAGAAGATGTCAGACTCAAATCCTGCAGCTATCTGATTGCGTGCCTTAAATTAATCTGGAACCCCTCTGGGCACTCCAATTTCATCTATGTAAATGTGTGCATCAAAAGAACCCTTAGCAAGTTCCCTTTTCACTCTATTCCCTGCCTCGGATTTCTCTTTCACATCTTTCAGTGTTACGAGAGTAAACGGCATCATCAGCTGTATCATCAGTGTCTGCTGGTTCAACTACGCACTTCCAACTGGCTACAGAGATCCTTCCAACTAACCTCGACACACACGTAATACCACCCTTCATCTTTCTTCTGGATGTTTCTCACGGTTATATATGTTTTCCAAGTAGGCTGTGTATTTCCCCATCTTCCCCGGTTACTCCAGCCAGGGTTCGTATGGGTGTAGAACTTTCTTTTTAACGACCATCGCTGGTATTGCTCCATTCCGGTCTCTTTCTAGCCTGAGGCCTCATAGTGTTGGAAAACATAATGCCATTTCGAACAGGGTGCTAGACAGACATACACCCCATCCGTTACTTATGCTTTGTCCTCGCAACTGTCAGTTTTATACTGACATGGGTCGATTTCAAAAGTGCTAGTACTTCCTCGGGTCAGGTATATTGTATACTTCGCATATGCTGTGGTGATTAATGCAATTCCACTCAGAATAATCAGACCCCACTTCATGGTTTCGGAGGTGTATGTTTCCGATCGTTACTGGACCTATACAGGCCGTCAGCCGTCATCGGTCCCCCTTTCTCCTACTCTGAAGTTGGGATTTTTACTCTTTTGCAGTGTGTGATATGTACCCACTTTGGCCTTTCGGCAATTCTTACCGCAGTGGCAGAAGTAGTACTTGATACGGACCTTCCCACCAAGGGTTTGACCACCTTTTTCTTTTGATAATTTTTACGAACACCCAGTCTCCTGGCTTTAATTCCTCCACGAGAGCCCCTTCCGCTTGGTCAACACCTGTTAAACCTTTCAACGCACGAGATTTGTTTATTAGCATTTTCTTCATGTACTGTGTTAGGGTACTATATTCACTTACTGTCTCAGAAAACCTTTTGTAGAAACATAGAAACATAGAAATTAGGTGCAGGAGTAGGCCATTCGGCCCTTCGAGCCTGCACCGCCATTTAATATGATCATGGCTGATCATCCAACTCAGTATCCCGTACCTGCCTTTTCTCCATACCCTCTGATCCCCTTGGCCACAAGGGCCACATCTAACTCCCTCTTAAATATAGCCAATGAACTGGCCTCAACTACCCTCTGTGGCAGAGAGTTCCAGAGATTCACCACTCTCTGTGTGAAAAAAAGTTCTCCTCATCTCGGTTTTAAAGGATTTCCCCCTTATCCTTAAGCTGTGACCCCTTGTCCTGGACTTCCCCAACATCGGAAACAATCTTCCTGCATCTAGCCTGTCCAACCCCTTAAGAATTTTGTAAGTTTCTATAAGATCCCCTCTCAATCTCCTAAACTCTAGAGAGTATAAACCAAGTCTATCCAGTCTTTCTTCATAAGACAGTCCTGACATCCCAGGAATCAGTCTGGTGAACCTTCTCTGCACTCCCTCTATGGCAATAATGTCCTTCCTCAGATTTGGAGACCAAAACTGCACGCAATACTCCAGGTGTGGTCTCACCAAGACCCTATACAACTGCAGTAGAACCTCCCTGCTCCTATACTCAAATCCTCTTGCTATGAAAGCCAACATGCCATTCGCTTTCTTTACTGCCTGCTGCACCTGCATGCCTACCTTCAATGACTGGTGTACCATGACACCCAGGTCTCGCTGCATCTCCCCCTTTCCCAATCGGCCACCGTTTAGATAATAATCTGCTTTCCCGTTTTTGCCACCAAAATGGATAACCTCACAGGGTCACTAGAACAGGGTATTGGAATGGTTTACCATACAATATTTCGTACGGGGACATTCCCCTCATACTTGGCAGCATTCTCATATTTAATAAGACTATTGGGAGACAATCTATCCACGAAAATCCCGTTTCCGCATTGCCTTCCTTAATTTGCTTTTAATAGTTCCATTAGTCCTTTCCATTAACCCTGCAGACTGTGGGTGGTAAGAGCAGTGATGTTTTAATTGTATCTTTAGTGTCACTGTGAGCTTCTCTATTACCTCATTGACAAAATGGCTCCCATTATCACTAAATATTTTCTCTGGTATCCCGAACCTTGGTACGATGTCCCCGAGGAGAGCTTTTGCCACTGTCAATGCATCCGCATTGGCAAAGGGAAAAACTTCAACCCATCGGGACAATACATCAATAATCACTAAACAATATTTCTTCCCTTGTGAGGGGGTTAATTCAATAAAGTTCATATTTAAATTTTGAAATTGGTACCTTGGTTGTGGGTACTTCCCTTGTTGTTTCTTCATGTTTCCTTGTGGATTGTACCTGGCACATATCTCGCACGTTTCGCAGTACTTCTTTGCATAACTCGTGAACCCATAGGTTTTGAACACCTTCTCGACTAGTTGCACCATTAACCATATAACCATATAACAATTACAGCACGGAAACAGGTCATCTTGGCCCTACAAGTCCGTACCGAACAACTTTTTTCCCTTAGTCCCACCTGCCTGCACTCATACCATAACCCTCCATTCCCTTCTCATCCATATGCCTATCCAATTTATTTTTAAATGATACCAACGAACCTGCCGCCACCACTTCCTCTGGAAGCTCATTCCACACCGCCACCACTCTCTGAGTAAAGAAGTTCCCCCTCATGTTACCCCTAAACTTCTGTCCCTTAATTCTGAAGTCATGTCCTCTTGTTTGAATCTTCCCTATTCTCAAAGGGACAAG
>NW_026575844.1:0-29339 GCF_028641065.1 Leucoraja erinaceus | reverse complement strand
TCAGTGTACCGAGGTACAGTGAACCTCTTTGTGCGGCCAGTCGTTCCACTGTGGGCAAGCACGCAGGACGAATCGCGTTTCACTGGGAATCGGTAGATGTGGACCAGGGGCGGAGGAATCCTGGGGGGAGATAGGAACACACGCCGCCCCCCCACATGTTTTGCCATTCAGTATTTTAAAAGATATTTTTAAATTCTATTAAAAAATCGATGAAAAACGCTGCTTTGACGAGGCAGTGGGGGTGGGACTGATGATCGAGCCGACGTACGATGGTCGTTGCCGATTGAGAGACGTCGTCAGCAGGCGAGGGGGGGGGGGGGGGGGAGGGGGGGGGTGGGACATGAGGATCAGCGCGATGATTGGAGGAGGGAGGTGTCGGGCAGAAGTAGGGGGGTGGTACTGAGGATAGAGTGCGGTGATTGAGGAGGGAGACGTCCTGGTGGAGCAAAGAGGCACAGGGCGGAGCTTGAAGGGCCGTTAGCGGGGCCTTTCATCGCCCGGCGCGGCTTAAAACCTGCCACGGGATCTTCCATCGCCCCGCAGTCAAATTGCTGCATCGAGGCTGATCGAGGCTCCCGGTGTTGAAGCCCCCGTCGGGTGATGGAAGGATCCCGCTGCACATTTTGAAGTCATGCCGGGCGATGAAATGGCCCCGCGAATGGGCCGATTGAAGCCCCACGAGTCAGGGCGGACGAAGCTGCTGTTGCCGGAGTTCGGAGTTGGTCACCATCCAGGTCGGCTCCTGATGTTACAGTCGGGGTGGGGGGGGGGCGCGGGAAGAAGAAAGGAAGTGGTGGAGACAGTGGGCGGTGGGGAAGCTTGGGAATCGGAGGGGGAAGGAGGGAGAAAGCAAGGACTACCTGAAATTAGAGAAATCAATGTTCATACCACTGGGGTGTAAACTACCCAAGCAAAATATGAGGTGCTGCTCCTCCAATTTGCGGTGGGACGCACTCTGGCCATGGAGGAGGCCCAGGACAGAAAGGTCGGATTCGGAATGGGAGGGGGAGTTGAACTGCTGAGCCACCGGGAGATCAGGTTGGTTTATTGCGAACTGAGCGGAGGTGTTGGGCGAAGCGATCGCCAAGCCTGCGTTTGGCCTCGCCGCTGTAGACCAGTTGAAGTTACTTGAAGTTACTACAAGATGTATGCATTTTCTATTTTCCTCTCCGAGCTCATTTCTCTATTTTTATTGAGTTCCATTTAATGATGTTTCCAATTGTGTAAACAGCAGCAGCCTGCAAGCAATGAATTGCCAGCGAATGTTTTGTGTGGACTTCACTTGGTGTTCCCTGGTCGTAAGTAAGCCACCCATCTCCCCTTTGGGTGTGAAGCACAAAATGCCCTGAAGTAGTCAGCGCGGTCAGGCACCATTGCCTTCTACATATACTGCCCAATGTGCTGAGTTCGTAAGTTCATAAGTTCATAAATTCTAAGAACAGAATTAGGCCATTCGGCCCATCAAGCCTACTCCGCCATTCAATCATGGCAGATCTATCTTAACCCTCTCATTCCCCAAGCTCCTGCCGTCTCCCCATAACCCTGACACCCGTACTAATCAATCTCCACCATAAATATATCCATTGACTTGGCCTCCACAGCCATCTGTGGCAATGAATTCCACAGATTCACCTGAACGACCCTGGCTACAAACTCCTTGAATCACTTCCCTCTGGAAGGCGACTCCGGACTGTCAAAGCTGCCACAGCCAGACATAAAAACAGCTTTTTTCCACCAGTAGTAGCTCTACTCAATAACCAAAAATCTGTAGCCTCTTTTTGCAATGGTATTTTATTTAATTCACATGTTTAATCAATAATGTTTTATTATTAATGTTTTATGTGTCATTCCTAACTGTCACTGTATGTCATGTTGTCACTTGCGGGCGGAGCACCAAGGCAAATTCCTTGTATGTGAATACTTGGCCAATAAACTTATTCATTCATTCATTTATTGGACATTTTTGCTGTTGTTGTTGCCTCTAGTGAGCCCGTAAACAAAGAAGAATTTCATTAGATTCATAGAGTGATACAGCGTGGAAACAGGCCCTTCGGCCCAACATGCTCTAACCGGCCAACATGTCCCATCTACACTAGTCGCACCTACCTGCATTTGGCCCATATCCCTCCAAACCTGTCCGATCCATGTACCTGTCTAAATGTTCCTTAAACATTGCGATAGTCGCTGCCTCAACTGCCTCCTACTGCAGCTCGTTCCATATATCTACCGCACTTTGTGTAAAAAAGCTTGCCCCTCAGATTCCTATTAAATATTTCCCCCTCTGCCTCAGATGGCGGTGGAGGCCGGTTCTCTGGATGCTTTCAAGTGAGAGCTAGATAGGGCTCTTAAAAATAGCGTACTCCTGCACCTATAGGCTATTGTCTATTGTCTTCACCTTAAGCATTGTTCCAGTGTACATGCATGTGACAATTAGACACTCTGGACTTGCCAAAGACTTGAGGTAATTAGTTCAAGAGATTTCTATCAGTTTATTGTATAACGTGTGTGTGCAGCGGTAGAGTTGCTGCCTTACAGCGCCAGAGACCCGGGTTCGATCCTGACTACGGGAGCTGTCAGTACGGAGTTTGCACGTTCTCCCCGCGACCGCGTGGGCATGCTCCCGGTGCTGCGGTTTCCTCCCGCACTCCAAAGACGATCAGGTTTGTTGGTTAATAATCTTCTGTAAAAAATTGTGCATTGTCCCCAGTGTGTGTGGGATAATGTTAACGTGCGGGGATCGCTGGTCGTCGCGGACTCGGTGGGGCCGTAGGGCCGGTTTCCCCGTTGTATCTCTAAACTAAACTCCAAAGACCTGCGGGTGCGTAGGTTAATTGGCTTCGGTAAAAAGTGTCGATTGCCCTTAATCTGTAGGATCGTGCTAGTGTATGGGGGAATCGCTGGTCGGCATGGTCTCGGTAGGCCGAAGAGCCTATTTCAACGCTGTATCTCTAAATTAAACTAAACTAAACTTTCTACACAGAAGGGTCTCGACCCGAAACATCACCCATTCCTTCTCTCCAGGGATGCTGCCCGTCCCACTGAGTTACTCCAGCTTTTTGTGCCTATCTTCAGTTTAAACCAGCATCTGCAGTTCCTTTCGACACATACTACCAGATGTTATTGTTTTGAACTAATTTACATTTACACAGTTCTAAAATTACAGGTTATTGCTGGTAAATGCAAATCTTGATCATGTTTTCGACACTTAAGTTATCTCATGTAAATCTATGATTTAGAGGCAGCAATTATTTGAGTTATTTCATGCAAAATAACAAGTATATATCGTGTCAGTATCTGTCAAAGCAAGCATCGCTTTCTTTGGAAAGTAGCTTGTCAAATTGACCTCTTCAGGCTCGGGGGATGTGCAATTTTCCCGAGGGTGTAATGTTGAGGGATAGAATCATAGACAATAGGTGCAGGAGTAGACCATTCGGCCCTTCGAGCCAGCACCGCCATTCAATATGATCATGGCTGATCATCCAATATCAGTGCCCCGTTCCTACCTTCTCCCCATATCCCTTGATTCCATTAGCTCTGAGAGCTATATCTAACTCTCTCTTGAATACATCCAGTGAAGGTGAGTGGGGTGCAATGCTGAGGCACTGGTCAGGCCCCATTTGGAGTATTGTGAGCAGTTTTAGACAATGGACAATGGACAATAGGTGCAGGAGTAGGCCTCCTATAGAAACAGAAACATAGAAATTAGGTGCAGGAGTAGGCCATTCGGCCCTTCGAGCCTGCACCGCCATTCAATATGATCATGGCTGATCATCCAACTCAGTATCCCGTACCTGCCTTCTCTCCATACCCTCTGATTCCCTTAGCCACTAGGGCCACATCTAACTCCCTCTTAAATATAGCCAATGAACTGGCCTCGACTACCCTCTGTGGCAGAGAGTTCCAGAGATTCACCACTCTCTGTGTGAAAAAAGTTCTTCTCATCTCGGTTTTACAGGATTTCCCCTTTATCCTTAAGCTGTGACCCCTTGTCCTGAACTTCCCCAACATCGGGAGCAATCTTCCTGCATCTAGCCTGTCCAACCCTTAAGAATTTTGTAAGTTTCTATAAGATCCCCTATCAACCTTCTAAATTCTAGAGTGTATAAACCAAGTCTCTCCAGTCTTTACTCATAAGACAGTCCTGACATCCCAGGAATCAGTCTGGTGAACCTTCTCTGCACTCCCTCTATGGCAATAATGTCCTTCCTCAGATTTGGAGACCAAAACTGTACGCAATACTCCAGGTGTGGTCTCACCAAGACCCTGTACAACTGCAGTAGAACCTCCCTGCTCCTATACTCAAATCCTTTTGCTATCTGAGGAAGGATGGACTGGCTCTGGAGAGGGTCCAGAGGAGGTTTACTAGAATGATCCCAGGGTTGAGCGGGTTAACATATGATGAGCGTTTGACGGCACTGGGCCTGTACTCGCTGGATTTAAAAGAATGAGGAGGGGACCTCATTGAAACTTACAGGATAGGGAAGGTTTGGATAGTGTGGGTGTGGAGAGGATGTTTCCAGCATTGGGTGAGATGAGGAGGAATTTCTTTAATGGGTTTTGATTCTTTGAATTGTTTAAACGGAATGGGTGATGTTTCAGGTTGAGACCCTTCTTCAAATCCAAAAATGAGCAAAGAGGTCCTTCTGCAGTTTTATAGGGCCCCAGTGAGACCACACCTGGTGTATTGCGTGCAGTTTTGGTCCCCTAATTTGAGGAAGGACCTTCTTGCTATTGAGGGAGTGCAGCGTAGGCTTACAAGGTTTATTCCCGGGATGGCGGGACTGTCATATGCTGAGAGAATGGAGCGGCTGGGCTTGTATACTCTGGAATTTAGAAGGATGAGAGGGCATCTCATTCAAACATATAAGATCATTAAGGGCTTGGACACACTAAAGGCAGGAAACATGTTCCCGATGTTGGCGGAGTCCAGAACCAGGGCCCACAGTTTAAGAATAAGGGGTAAGCCATTTAGAACGAAGATGAGGAAACACTTTTTCACACGGAGTGTTGTGAGTGTGGAATTGTCTGCCTCAGAGGGTGGAGGAGGCAGGTTCTCTGGATACTTTCAAGAGAGAGCTAGATAGAGCTCTTAAAGGTAGTGGAGCCAAGGGATATGTGGAGAAAGCAGGAACAGGGTACTGATTGGGGATGATCAGCCATGATCACATTGAATGTTGGTGCTGGCTTGAAGGGCCAAATGGCCTACTCCTGCACCTATTGTCTATTGTCTAATGTCTATTGTCTATGTTGGTCAGTGTGAGCAAGTTGGGCCAAATGGCCTGTTTCCACGCTGCATGAATATGACTATTGATAAGTTGGTAGATTTTAGGAGCAAAATTATGCCATTCAGCTCATCAAGTCTACTCTGCCATTCAATCATGACTGATCAATCTCTCCCTCTCAACTACATTCTCCTGCCTTCTCTCCATAACCCCGGATACACCTCCTAATCAAGAATCTATCATCAGTATCTCTGCCTTAAAAATATCCATTGACTTGGCCTCCACAGCTTCTGTGGCGATGAATTCCCTCTGACTAAATAAATTCCTCCTCATCTCCTTCCTTAAATAAAAGTCCTTTGATTCTGAGGGCATGACTTCTGGTCCTAGACTTTCCCCAACCAGCTAACATGTCCCAGCTACACTAGTCCCACCTGCCTGCGTTTGGCCCAAAACCTTCCAAATCTGTCCTATCCATGTGCCTGTCTAACTGTTTCTTAAAGAAACTAAAAAACCTAAAGGGACTGTCCCACTTTCACGACCCAATTCACGACCTTTTTTACTCGTGGACATTTTTCATCATGTTTAAAAAACGCCCCCGACTTACTTGATGCCACGACTATCTACGACTAGCATCACGACCTACCGACGGCCTACCTACGATCTCCTAGGACCTCGTGACGACCATGCTGCGAGTTTGAGTCAAGGGCAAACTCAGCAGAGGTCGTGAATTCTTGGTTCTTGGTTTCTTGGTCCTCCAAAATATTCCAAATGGAATTTAAACTGGAGGTGGTGAAGGGAGGGCTTAAGCCAGAAATGGTTATTGGGAAGAAAGAGCTACTTTAAATTTAGTTGCATCTGGTTGGGTAACTATAGTTGGGTGGAGATTATTCCATGCTTTAATTGTGCGGGGGAAGAACGAATTGTTGTACGCATCTGTCTTTGTAGCTGGGATCACAAATTGGATCGAATGCCCTCGTCTCAGCTATATTTAAGAGGGAGTTAGATGTTGCCCTTGTGGCCAAGGGGATCAGAGGGTATGGAGAGAAGGCAGGTACGGGATACTGAGTTGGATGATCAGCCATGATCATATTGAATGGCGGTGTAGGCTCGAAGGGCCGAATGGCCTACTCCTGCACCTAATTTCTATGTTTCTATGTTTCTATGTCTGCTTCTAATTGGTTTGGGTTTGGTCGTGAAAGTGGGACAGACCGTTAGAAAAACACTCATCTCAATTTTCGTTGTGTAGGGCGGAACTGCAGGCTCTGGTTTACACCGCAGATGGACACAAAATACTGGAGCAACTCAGCGGGCGAGCAGCATCTCTGGAGAAAAGGAATGGGCGACGTTTCGGGTCGAGATCCTTCTTAAGACTGATAGTCAGGCGAGATATGGAGACATGGAAGGGTGTGTGGGAACGAGAGGTCAAAGGGTATGAAGGACGAAAAGGGTAGACTGGATTATTAAGGGATTATTCCGTTTTACTGATTGTATACCTCACTCTCATCTTCCCCTCAGCTGACAATGAACCATTCTACATTTCCTTGAGCTTCAAGTGTTCAAGTTCAAGTGAGTTTATTGTCATGTGTCCCTGTATAGGACAATGAAATTCTTGCTTTGCTTAAGCACACAGAAAATAGTAGGCATTTACTACAAAACAGATAAATGTGTCCATATACCATGATATAAATATATACACACACATGAATAAATAAACTGGTAAAGTGCAAATAACAGAAAATGGGTTATTAATAATCAGAGTTTTGTCCGAGCCAGGTTTAATAGCCTGATGGCTGTGGGGAAGTAGCTATTCCTGAACCTGGTTGTTGCAGTCTTCGGGCTCCTGTACCTTCTACCTGAAGGTAGCAGGGAGATGAGTGTGTGGCCAGGATGGTGTGGGTCTTTGATGATACTGCCAGCCTCTTTGAGGCAGCGACTGCGATAAATCCCCTCGATGGAAGGGAGGTCAGAGCCGATGATGGACTGGGCAGTGTTTACTACTTTTTGTAGTCTTTTCCTCTCCAGGGCGCTCAAATTGCCGAACCAAGCCACGATGCAACCGGTCAGCATGCTCTCTACTGTGCACCTGTAGAAGTTTGCCCCCTTTGATCTATCGTTTTCACACCCTACCCTTCCATATCTCTCCATGTCTTCTGGAATCTCAGAGTGGAATTCTCTGCCTCAGAGGGTAGTGGAGGACGGTTCTCTTGGTGCTTTCAAGAGAGAGGTAGATAGGACTCTCAAAGATAGCGGAGTCAGGGGATATGGGGAGAAGGCAGGAACGGGGTACTGATTGGGGATGATCAGCCATGATCACATTGAATGGCGGTGCTGGCTCGAAGGGCCGAATGGCCTACTCCTGCACCTATTGTCTATTGTCTTTAAGTGTTTTAGCTGGAGTAAGTTTTTGAATGGTTGGGCAAATTGAAGGCAACGGGAATTGGCACAGAGGAGAAATTGAAAATTACTCCTGCACCTATTGTCTATTGTCTATTGTCTATTGTCCCTCTCCCCTGAGTCTGAAGAAGGGTCGCGACCCGAAACGTCGCCCATTCCTTCGGTCCAGAGACGCTACCCGGCGCGCTGAGTTACTCCAGCATGATGAGTCCTCCATCTTCACTTTTCCTTTGTCCTCTGCAGCAGTGTCGATGTTTTGATCCACGTGTCGTGCAGTGAGAATGAAATTGAATCAAACTGGTTGTGAATAGTTCGGGATATCTCTCGACTGCATCGTGCAGCTGCACAGGTGTCCTTTGAGCTCTTCACACAGTAGCAATTATAAAATATCAAAAACAGCCCTGCAGAAAGATGACATTCCCGTGCTTTGAGGTACTGCTAATTACTTCACTGTCCAAACAAAAGTGACTCATTCATGTGATACAGCATGAAAGCTTCTCGCATTACCTGATCTGCCGAGATGTATCTGTAGCTATCACAGTGCATTGCTGGATGCAATGTTATCGTGGGGCGTGCTATAGATCTCTTTAAGTACTGCGGTTTGCCAGACATTATTTAAAATAAAGAAACTGGGCACTTTTCTTAACGTCTCGTTCAGATTCCTCCTTAGTTTTAACCCTTCGCATCCACCTTTCATGTAGGCTGTGTGATACCTGGCTTACCGGAGCTGGCATGAAGGCGCAGCGGTAGAGTTGCTGCCTCACTGCGCCAGAGACCCGGGTTCCATCCTGACTACGGGTGCTGTCTGTACGGAGTTTGTACGTCCTCACTGTGACATGAGAGGGCCCCGAGGAGGTTTGCAAGAATGATCCCAGGAATGAGTGGGTTAGAAACATAGAAACATAGACAATATGTGCAGGAGTAGGCCATTCAGCCCTTCGAGCCTGCACCGCCATTCAATATGATCATGGCTGATCATCCAACTCAGTATCCCGTACCTGCCTTCTCTCCATACCCCCTGATCCCATTAGCCACAAGGGCCACATCTAACTCCTTCTTAAATATAGCCAATGAACTGTGCCTCAACTACCTTCTGTGGCAGAGAATTCCACAGATTCACCACTCTCTGTGTGAAAAATGTTTTTCTCATCTCGGTACTAAAAGATTTCCCCCTTATCCTTAAAATGTGACCCCTTGTCCTGGACTTCCCCAACATCGGGAACAATCTTCCTGCATCTAGCCTGTCCAACCCCTTAAGAACTATGTAAGTTTCTATAAGATCCCCCCTCAATCTTCTAAATTCTAGTGAGTACAAGCCGAGTCTATCCAGTCTTTCTTCGTATGAAAGTCCTGACATCCCAGGAATCAGTCTGGTGAACCTTCTCCGTCCTGAGGTGGTTTGCAAGAATGATCCCAGGAATGAGTGGGTTAGCGTATGATGAGCGTTTGTCGGCACTGGGCTTGGGCTCGCTGGAGTTTAGAAGGCTGAAGGGGGGACCTCATTGAAACTTACAGAATAATAGACAGAGTGGATGTGGAGAGGATGTTTCCACTGGTGGGAGAATCTAGGACCAGAGGTCACAGCCTCAGAATTAAAGGGCACTCTTTTAGAAAGGAGGTGAGGAGAAACTTCTTTAATCAGAGGGTAGTTAATCTGTTGGACTCATTGACACAGAGGGATGTGGAGGCCAAGTCAGTGGATATTTTTAAGGCAGCGATAGACAAATTCTTGATTAGAACGAGTGTCAATGGTTATGGGGAGAAGGCAGGAAAATGGGATTAGGAGGCAGAGATCAGCCATTGAATGGCGGACTCGATGGGCCAAATGGCCTAAATCTACTTCTATAACTTGAGAACTTGTGAAATGTATAAAATTAGGAGATACAGAGAAAGGGTTGAGGGCCAGAGATTTTGGGGTGTAAATATCAAATACAAGAGGGCATATGTTTAAGATTAAACAGTGCCCACCAAGTCCAGTAATCACCCCATGCCCAAACACTATCTCACACACAGGGAACAATTTACAATTTTACAGAGGGCCAATTAACGTGCAAACCTGCGCGTCTTTGGAGTGTGGGAGGAAACCGGAGCACCCGGAGAAAACCCACGTGGTCACAGGGAGAGCGTACAAACTCCGTACAGGAGGTTAGGATCAAACCCGGATCTCACAGGCGTTGTAAAGGACTTATGGGCCTGTCCCACTTACGCGACTTTTTTGGCGACTGGCCGGCACCCGTCATAGGTCGTTGCAGGACATGTTGAAAATCCAGGGGCGACCAGAAAGACGCTACGATTCTTTGGGTGACTGAGGAGACGACTCACGACCATACAGGCGGCACCCTGGCGGGATTAAGTCTGTATGATCGTGAGTAGTCGCCCAAAGACCAAAGAGTCGTACCTCGTTCTGGTCGCCGCTGGATTTTCAACATGTTGAAAATTTTTGTCGACCTGCAGCGACCTATGACGGGTGCGGCCAGTCGCCGAAAAAGCCGTGTTGGTGGCACGGGCCCATAAGGCAGCAATTCTGCTGCTGCGCCACGATGGGCTTTTGGAGCTATGAACCTCTGGAATTCTCTATCCCAGAGGGTGTTGGAGGCAAGATCATGAGAAGTGTTTTAGGTGGAGTAAGTTTTTGAATGGCTGGGTAAATTGAAGGCTATGGGAATCGGCACAGAGGAGGAATTGAAAATTGCCGCAGATCCGCCAATGTGGTTACACTGCAAAGTGAAGCCTACTTCTGCTATTATTTCTCAATGTCCTCATGTCTTTGTGCATGATTCACTGAATGGCAGATACCAGCGGAAGGAAAAAGAGTCTGTGCAAGACAGAACTACAAAGGAGACACGAGTAAAAAGGGTGGCCCACTTGCCGATTTTTTGTGGTGGCTGCCGGCGTCATTGGCTGATGTATCGGGTCACCGAAAAATACGCGGCGTGATGACGTTTTGCCGCGCGGTGTTTTTTCAAGCGTCGCAACATTTTTTTTATCGCCGCTGGGTTTTGAAATGTTCAAAATCTTTTGGCGACCCTGATATGACGCCGGCAAGTGGGACAGACCCTGAACAGCAGCAGCTATCTTGTCCGGTAACATTACCATCTGGTTTGGGAATTGCTCTGCCAAGGACAAGAAGGCTCTGCAGAGAGTAGTGCGTTCGGCCGAACGCACTATGGGAACTTCACTCACCACCCTGCAGGAACTATACAACAGGAGGTGCAACTCCAGAGCCAACAATATCATGAGAGACGCCTTCCACCCCTGCAACGGACTGTTCCAGCTGCTACGGTCAGGCAAACGCTTCCGTTGCCATGCGGTGAGAACGGAGAGGTTGAGAAGGAGTTTCTTCCCAGAGGCAATTCGGACTGTAAACGCCTTTCTCACCAGGGACTAACTCTACTGAACGTTTTTCCTTCTATTATTTATTATGTAAAAGAATATGTGTGTTATGATTGAGTTTATAATTTGTTTGGTTGTTTTGTTGTTTGTCTTTTGCACAAAAAATCCGCGAGCATTGCCACTTTCATTTCACTGCACATCTCGTATGTGTATGTGACAAATAAACTTGACTTGACTTGCTTGTGCAAAACACAAAACACACAACCCTGTGCGGCACGGTGGCACAGCGGTGGAGTTGCTACCTCACAGCGCCAGGGACCCGGGTTCGATCCCGACTACGGATGCTGCCTGTACAGAGTTTGTACATCCTCTCCACGAACTGCGTGGGTTTTCTCCAAGATCATCGGTTTCCTCCCACACTCCAAAGACGTACAGGTTTGTGGGCTCATTGGCTTGGTATGAATGTAAAATTGTCACCAGTGTGTGTAGGATAGTGTTAGTGCGCGGAGATCGCTGGTCGGTCGGCAGGGACTCGGTGGGCCAAAGGGCCTATTTCCGCACTGTATCTCTAGAAACTAAATGAAACAAAAGTGCTGGACTGATGTAGATAAGTAGAGCAGATTTGAAAGAGGAGTGAAATGCAAAGGCAAAGAAAGGTTTATGGGTGGAAAGGAACATAGGAAAGGAAGGGGGAGAGTGGGCTTGGGCAGATGGGTGAAAGGAAAATAGACACTAAGTGCTGGAGTAACTCAGTGTGTCAGGCAGCATCTGTGGAGCGAATGTATAGGCAACATTTTGGGATGGTATCCCTCTTCATGCTCAATTATAGTCATATTCAATGCAGCCTCTAAACAGGCCCTTCAGCCCATCTCGTCCATGCTGACCAAGATTCCCCGTCTAAGCTGGCATGGTGGTGCAGCGGTAGTTAGACAATAGACAATAGGCAATAGACAATAGGTGCAGGAGTAGACCACTTGGCCCTTCGAGCCAGCACCGCCATTCAATGTGATCATGGCTGATCATCCCCAACCAGTACCCCGTTCCTACCTTCTCCCCATATCCCCTGACTCCGCTATCTTTAAGAGGCCTATCTAGCTCTCTCTTGAAAGCATTGAGTGAACCTGCCTCCACCGCCCTCTGAGGCAGAGAATTCCACAGACTCACCACTCTCTGTGAGAAAAATTTATTTCCTCGTCTCTGTCCTAAATGGCTTACACCTTATTCTTAAACTGTGGCCCCTACTTCTGGAAAGTAAGGTTGCTGTCTTACAGCGGCAGAGACCCGGGTTTGATCATGACTACAGGTGCTGCCTGTACGGTGTTTGTGCGTTTCCCCCGTTGGATTTCTCCGGGTGCTCCGGTTTCCTTCCACATTCCTGAGACGAGCGGTTTGTAGGTGAATTGGCTTCTGTAAGTTGTCCCTCGTGTGTGGGATAGGGGCAGTGCACGGGGAATTATTGGTCAGCGCGGGCTTGGTGGGCCAACGATACAACGATACAATTTATTTGTTGTCATTTGAACCTCATTGAGGTTCAAACTAAATTTGGTTTCTGCAGTCATCCACACAAGAAAAAGAACCAAGACACAACACAATTTACACAAACATCCATCACAGCGAATCTCCTCCTCACTGTGATGGAAGGCAAAGTCTTATCTCTCCTCTGCACTCCCCATTCTCCTCCCGATGTCAGAGTCAAAGCCCCCGGCGGGCGCTGCTAAGTGTCCCGCGGACATTAAAGCCGCGCCGGGTGATGCAAGGCTGCGCTCCGGGTCTTGGTGTTGGAGTCCCCGGCGGGCACTAGCAAGTCCTGCGGTCATTTAAAGCCGCGCCGGTCGATGTAAGGCCCTGTTCCAGGTCATCCTCGACCCCGCAAGTTACCGTTGCGGAAGTTACCGTTGCGGAAGCCCTGAAAGGCGGTCTCCCACCCGGGACCCGCGGGCTCCCGGTGTCACCGTCCACCTGACCTGCGGTTGGAGCCTTCGAATCTCTGGGGTTGGGCCGCAGCAGCGCGCCACCACCGCCACTCCCGCTCCGAACTCGGCCAGCTCCGCAATGGTGGGTAAGTAGGTCCGCAGGCTCCGTGACTGGAGCCCCAGGTCGTTCCGGTTGGAGGCCGCTCCACGGTGCTAGGCCCCAAGGACAACGGAGACCCGACAGGGAAAAGGTCGGGTTCTCCGTACAGGGAAAAGATTTAAAAGTTTCCCTACCACCTCCCGCCCCCGCCCACCCACACACATACTCAGTTTAAAAAAAACACTATAACTACATTCAAACGAGAGACAAAAAATAAAAAAATTAAATTAAAAAGAGACAGATGCACTGCAGAGGCCGCTGCGATGTGAGTCGTGCCGCCCACCCGAATGTCAACGGGCCTGTTTCCACGCTATATCTCTAAACTGAACTAAAGCGTACAGTTTTGGTCTCCAAATCTGAGGAAGGACATTATTGCCATAGAGGGAGTGCAGAGACGGTTCACCAGACTGATTCCTGGGATGTCAGGACTGTCTTATGAAGAAAGACTGGATAGACTTGGTTTATACTCTCTAGAATTTAGAAGATTGAGAGGGGATCTTATAGAAACTTACAAAATTCTTAAGGGGTTGGACAGGCTAGATGCAGGAAGATTGTTCCCGATGTTGGGGAAGTCCAGGACAAGGGG
Organism: Leucoraja erinaceus; assembly: GCF_028641065.1. Classification (NCBI taxonomy): domain Eukaryota; kingdom Metazoa; phylum Chordata; class Chondrichthyes; order Rajiformes; family Rajidae; genus Leucoraja; species Leucoraja erinaceus. The sequence goes on along the minus strand of NW_026575844.1, from coordinate 15,731 downwards.
TCACAGCTTAAGGATAAGGGGGGAAATCCTTTAAACCGAGATGAGAAGAACGTTTTTCACACAGAGAGTGGTGAATCTCTGGAACTCTCTGCCACAGAGGGTAGTTGAGGCCAGTTCATTGGCTATATTTAAGAGGGAGTTAGATGTGGCCCTTGAGGCTAAGGGGATCAGGGGGTATGGAGAGAAGGCAGGTACGGGATACTGAGTTGGATGATCAGCCATGATCAAATTGAATGGCGGTGCAGGCACGAAGGGCCGAATGGCCTACTCCTGCACCTAATTTCTATGTTTCTATGTTTCTATGTAAACCAAAGCTCGCCCCATTTGTCCATGTATCTCTAAATCTTGCCTGTTCACAAAGGATTATCCATAAATAATTATAATGTTGGCACAGAAAACTGCAAATGCAGGATCTTTACAATTGAGGACAACTTTGTGTTCTCCTCAATTAGAATGGAAATGGTTTCACTTCATTAGAGTTTTATGTCTGTCTGAGAAGGTTCTTCATCTTAAACTTATCTGGTCACAAAGACATAATCATACTGCATGGAAACAGGCCTTTCGGCCCAACATGTCAATGCCGACCAACAAGCCTCATCGACATTATGTGTTTGTCCCATACTCCTCAAAACCTGTCGTCTGGTCCTAGACTCTCCCACAAGTGGAAACATCCTCTGCACATCCACTCTATCGAGGCCTTTCACTATTCGGGTAAATTTCAATGAGGTGTCTCCTCGTCCTTCTAAACTCCAGCGAATAGAGGCCTAGTGCCATCGACCACTCATCATATGTCATTCCTGGAATCATTCCTGAGATCATTCTCGTAAAACTCCTCTCCAGAGCCAGCATATCCTTCCTCAGAGATGGGACCAAAAATTACTCATGATACTCCGAATGCGGCCTGACCAGTGCCTTATACAGTCTGAGAATTACAGTCTGAAGAAGGGTTTTGGCCTGAAACGTCGCCTATTTGCTTCGCTCCATAAATGCGGCCTCACCCGCTGAGTTTCTCCAGCATTTTTGTCTACCTGAGAATTACATGCCTGTTTTTATATTGTAGCCCCCTTTCGAAATTCCCATGAGCTAGATAGCGCTCTTAAAAATAGCGGAGTCAGGGGATAAGGAAAAAAGGCAGGAACGGAGTACTAATTGGGGATGATCAGCCATGATCACATTGAATGGCGGTGCTGGCTCGAGGGGCCGAATGGCCTACTCCTGCACCTATTGTCTATTGTCTATTGAAATAAATGCTAACAAAGTCTGAAGCATTGCATTTTGGTGGTAGGAATAAAAGCATAGACTGTTTTCTAAACGGGGAGGGAAATCAGAAATCGGAGCTGCAAAGGGACTTGGGAGTGCTGATGCAGGATTCCCAAAAGGTTAATTTGTTAGTCGAAGATTTGGTGCCATTTTCAAGTGTAAACGTCGGGTTTGTTGACCAGACCATGAAGATCCATTGTTCTTGATTCAATAGGCATTTTAGAATTGGTGAAAATGGGCTGTTGATTCAGAACTGAGAGTATGGAAAACATGTGTAGGAAGGAACTGCAGATGTTGGTTTAAGCCGAAGATAGACACAAAGTGTTGGAGTAACTCAACGGGACAGGCAGCGTCTCTGGGGAGAAGGAATGGGTGATGTTTCGGGTGGTGAGCCTTCTTCGGAAGAATGCATGCAGTCAGCATTGCATTCAGAAGTCAAACGTTTGGTAGCTGCCATCTTCTCGGCTAGCAAGATTGGTGCTTAGAAGTTGGGACATCTGAAGAAGGGTCGCGACCCGAAACATCACCCATTCCTTCTCTCCACAAAATGCTTGAGTAACTCAGCGGGACAGGCAGCAAGGCATGTAGGCAAGGCATGTAGGCAAGGCATGTAGGCTAGGCATGTAGGCAAGGCATGTAGGCAAGGCATGTAGGCAAGGCATGTAGGCAAGGCATGTAGGCTAGGCATGTAGGCTAGGCATGTAGGCAAGGCATGTAGGCAAGGCATGTAGGCTAGGCATGTAGGCAAGACATTGAAGGAAAAAATAGTTTGGACAAATGTCTGCAGCAAAGAATGGAACAGGGGAACGGGTGGTGATGAAGTTCCTTTAGGAATGCTCTAAGGCGGCTCTGGACCAGATGTAATGTACAAACTATCATGTACAGACTAGCCTGATAATCATCACCTTGCAGGTATTGATATGTCCTAGTGAAGGGTGATACTCTCGCCAATATATGTACCAATCTTAGTCACAAAATGCTGGAGTAACTCAGCGGGCCTGGCAGAGAGAAGGAATGAGTGACGTTTTGGGTCGACACTCTTCTTCAGATGAACAAATTTCTATGTATCCATCTTGTTAGCCGAGAAGATGAGCGCATGCAAATTGTCAGTGACGTAATAGAGGTTTAGGTTTATTCTTGTCAAGTGTATCGAGGTACATTGAAAAGCTTTGTTTTTCCAGCTATTATCCAAACAGATAGGATAATACTGTACATACATTTGGGCGGCAAGATGGCGCAGTAGTAGAGGTGCTGCCTCACAGCGCCAGAGACCCGGGTTTGACCGTGACTACGGGTGCAGTCTGTACGGAGTTTGTACGTTTAGCTTACTTAGTTTTGAGATACAGAGCAGAAGCAGGCCATTCGGCCCACACGGGCCTCACCGACCCGGGCAGAATGTACAAACTCCACACAGACAGCACCCGCAGTCAGGATCGAACCCGGGTCTCCAGCGCTGAAAGGCAGCAACTCTACCGCTGCGCCACCGTGCCGCCCTCGCTGTAACCCACGTTCTCCACCGTAATCACGTGGGTTTTCTCCGGGTGCTCCAGTTTCTTCCCACACTCCAATGAGGTACAGGTTTGTAGGTTAATTGGCTTCTGTAAATTGTATATGGCCCCAGAGTGTAGGATATTGCTAGTGTACAAGGAGCACATTGTAGACTTCAGGAAGTCCAGAGGTGGCACGCACACCCCCATCCACATTAACGGGACGGAGGTGGAACGTGTTTCTAGCTTCAGGTTCCTGGGAGTCAACATCTCCGATGACCTCTCTTGGACCCACAATACCTCTACTCTGATCAAGAAGGCTCATCAGCGTCTCTTCTTCTTCCTGAGGTGACTGAAGAAGGTCCATCTGTCTCCTCAGATCCTGGTGAACTTCTACCGCTACACCATCGAGAGCATCCTTACCAACTGCATCACAGTATGGTATGGCAACTGCTCTGTCTCTGACCGGAAGGCATTGCAGAGGGTGGTGAAAATTGCCCAACGCATCACCGGTTCCTCGCTCCCCTCCATTGAGTCTGTCCAAAGCAAGCGCTGTCTGCGGAGGGCGCTCAGCATCGCCAAGGACTGCTCTCACCCCAACCACAGACTGTTTACCCTCCTACCATCCGGGAGGCGCTACAGGTCTCTCCGTTGCCGAACCAGCAGGTCGAGGAACAGCTTCTTCCCGGCGGCTGTCACTCTACTAAACAACGTACCTCGGTGACTGCCAATCACCACCCCCCCTCCAGACACTTATTATTATTTATTCAAATCGTTTGCTATGTCGCTCTTCCAGGGAGATGCTAAATGCATTTCGTTGTCTCTGTACTGTACACTGACAATGACAATTAAAATTGAATCTGAATCTGAATCTGAATCTGTACGGGGTGATCGCTGGTCATCGCGGACTCAGTGGGCCGAAGGGCTGTATCTTAAAGTCTATTTACTTGCTGGTTGGTTAATTTGGGCTGTAAATTACCCCATTGCGTAGTTAATCTATCGTGTATTGTGTTCTTTTTACTTCGTATGGCTGTATGGTAACTCAAATCTCACTGCACCAATTGGTGCATGTGACAATAAATGGAACTTGAACTTGAACTTGAACTTGAAAGACGCTACGACTCTTTGGGCGACTGAGGAGATGACCATACAGGCGACACCCCGGCAACCATGTCGTGACAGGTCGTGAGTATTCACCCAAAGAATCGTACCTTGTTCTGGTCGCCGCTGGATTTTCAAAATGTTCGTAAGTCGCGTAGGCGGGACGGGCCTGTAAGGCAGCAACTCTACTGCTGTGCCACACTGGGCTTTGGGAGCGGTGAACCTCTGCAATTCCCTATCCCGGAGGGTGTTGGAGACAAGATCATGAGAAGTTAAAGGTTAATTCCCGGGATGGCGAGACTGTCATATGCTGAGAGAATGGAGCGGCTGGGCTTGTACACTCTGGAGTTTAGAAGGATGAGAGGGCATCTTATTGAAACATATAAGACCGCTAAGGGTTTGGACACGCTAGAGGCAGGAAACATGTTCCCGATGTTGGGGGAGTCCAGAACCAGGGGCCACAGTTTAAGAATAAGGAGTAAGCCATTTAGAACGGAGACGAGGAAACAGTTTTTCACACAGAGAGTTGTGAGTCTGTGGAATTCTCTGCCTCAGAGGGCGGTGGAGGCCGGTTCACTGGATACTTCCGAGAGCTAGATGGGGCTCTTAAAGTTAGCGGAGCCATGGGATATGGGGAGAAGGCAGGAACGGGGTCCCGATTGGGGATGATCAGCCATGATCACATTGAATGGCGGTGCTGGCTAGAAGGGCCGAATGGCCTACTCCTGCACCTAGTGTCTATTGTCTGTAAGTGTTTTAGGTGGAGTAGGTTTTTGAATGGCTGGGCAAATTGGAGGCTATGGGAATCGGCACAGAGGAGGAATTGAAAATTGCCGCAGATCCGCCGTGGTTACACTGCAAAGTGAAGCCTACTTCTGCTATCATTTCTGAATGTCCTCACGTCTTTGCGCATGATTCACTGAATGGCAGATACCAGCGGAAGGAAAAACAGTCAGTGCAAGACAAAACTACAAAGGAGACACGAGTAAAAGGGGCTGTCCCACTTGCCGATTTTTTCACCGACTGCCGGCGTCATTGACTGACATATCAGGTCACCGAAAAATACGCGGGGGTGACGCGGCGTGATGACGTATGGCGCGGCGGCGACCTCCATACGTCATCCCCCCCCCCGGCAGCTCATTCAATCTATCCACCATATATGGACCACCCCTTGCTTAAAAATGTTGTTTCCAACTGGGATCCTGAGTATAGGAGCAGGGAGGTTCTACTGCAGTTGTACAGGGTCTTGGTGAGACCACACCTGGAGTATTGCGTACAGTTTTGGTCTCCAAATCTGAGGAAGGACATTATTGCCATAGAGGGAGTGCAGAGACGGTTCACCGGACTGATTCCTGGGATGTCAGGACTGTCTTATGAAGAAAGACTGGATAGACTTGGTTTATACTCTCTAGAATTTAGAAGATTGAGAGGGGATCTTATAGAAACTTACAAAATTCTTAAGGGGTTGGACAGGCTAGATGCAGGAAGATTGTTCCCGATATTAGGGAAGTCCAGGACAAGGGGTCACAGCTTAAGGATAAAGGGGAAATCCTTTAAAACCGAGATGAGAAGAACTTTTTTCACGCAGAGAGTGGTGAATCTCTGGAACTCTCTGCCACAGAGGGTAGTTGAGGCCAGTTCATTGGCTATATTTAAGAGGGAGTTAGATGTGGCCCTTGTGGCTAAGGGGATCAGGGGTTATGGAGAGAAGACAGGTACGGGATACTGAGTTGGATGATCAGCCATGATCATATTGAATGGCGGTGCAGGCTCGAAGGGCCGAATGGCCTACTCCTGCACCTAATTTCTATGTCTATGTTTCTATCCTACTAAATCTTTCCCCTTCTCATCTTAAACCTATGTCCTCTGCTTCTCAATATTCCCCTACTCTGGGTAAAAGTCTTTGTACATTTATCCAATCTATTCCTCTCATAGATAAACATAGAAACATAGAAAAATAGGTGCAGGAGTGGGCCATTAGACCCTTCGAGCCAGCACCGCCATTCAATATGATCTTGGCTGATCATCCCCAATCAGTACCCCATTCCTGCTTTTTCCCCATATCGCTTAATTCCTTGAGCTCCAAGAGCAAAATCTAATGCTCTCTTGAAAACATCCAATGAATTGGCCTCCACTGCCTTCTGTGGCAGAGAATTCCACAGATTCACAACTCTCTGGGTGAAGAAGTATGTCCTCAACTCAGTCCTCTGTTCTTCTGAGTTGCAATGGTTCAGTGGCACGTTATTTGTCACACCTTGAACCATGAACCTTGAACCTTGAACCTTGAGTTCACCTCCAGTTTAAATTCCATTTGGAATATTTTTGGAGGACCAGGAAACCAAGAACCAAGAACGTTGATTACACAAAAAAGCTGGAGAAACTCAGCGGGTGCAGCAGCATCTATGGAGCGAAGGAAATAGGCAACGTTTCGGCACGAAACGTTGCCTATTTCCTTCGCTCCATAGATGCTGCTGCACCCGCTGAGTTTCTCCAGCTTTTTTTGTGTAACCTTCGATTCTCCAGCATCTGCAGTTCCCTCTTAAACACCAAGAACGTTGAACCTTGAACCTTGAACATGCTGAGTTTCTTTGCCTGTAAGCACGAACATTCGGTTCGGTACATGCTGAACTGGAGGATTACGTTTTGGTATAACCCTATGCTCCTGAAAATATAAGTGTCGGTAGTTAATTTATTCCATGCATCCAGATAGTATTGTAATCTCCCACCAACCTCGTAAGGAACCAGACCCACCTACCTCCATGGTTACTATTGGTAGGTTTGTTACTTTTTTCGGCATCGTGGACGTTGAGGCGCCGGTGTCTGGATCTGTAGTTGGATGGCACTCTTCCTAATTCTGTTTACTCGTATTGGTAGTTGCAAATTAAAGCCAGTGCATCCTGGTGATCTCGTGTCATGTCTTTTTTTTTTTGTTTATTGTGCGGGCGAAAACCATAATTCCCGCTGTTAGGACTTTCAGAACTTTCTGTAGTTTCAAGTTCCTGGCTCTGACTGAGGCTCTGACATGTTTCCAAATACACTGGTTGATACTGGGAACATTCAGTGTTTTGCAGTTCCCTAGTGGTAAGTGTCTTGCTGTGGTGTCCAATAATGCCTGTCCTTATAGCTGGTTGAATGACAAGTAGTCGATACTTGCAGCTATTTTAGGTTCCAGGTTTTGGCCAGTTTGGTCGGGTTGAATAAACTGGGGCACCATATCCAAAAGGTTTTCTTGCACCCCATGTGCACTAGGGGTATGTTCTGCACCCCTCATCAGGGTCAGCCCACAATTGACCCCCTGTACTCCCCTCTGATGAGGGAGAAACACTGTGCAGCCCTACAAGAGGTACTGCTGTAGGACTTACTAGCTGCCCACTGTGACTAGTCTCCATCTCCCAGAGCCTGCCACTTTGGAGTATTTGCTCCAACAGCCGCTCCAACTGGCTCCAATGCTCTCGGGAACTGGCCACTCGCGGCTGCTCCAGTTCCTGCAGCTGCTCCAACCGGCTCCAATGCTCACGGGCACTGCCGTCGCGGCTGCTCTTGTTCCCCGCTCCCAGCCGCTCCAACCGGCTCCCATGCTCACGGGCACTGGCCACTCGCGGCTGCTCTTGTTCCCCGCTCCCAGCTGCTCCAACCGGCTCCCATGCTCACAGGCACTGGCCGTTGTGGCTGCTCTTGTTCCCCGCTCCCAGCCGCTCCAACCGGCTCCAATGCTCTCGGGCACTGGCCGCTCACGGCTATTCAGAGTCGGACTCATCGGAGTCAACAACTCTGTTGGTTTTTTGCTTCGCTCTACCGCCCGGCTGTGGCCGGTGCCGGAGCGAAGTCGGGCACAGCTGTTCCCATTACGGGAGATTGGCATGCCGTTGGCTGCTGCTGCTGCTGGCTGCCCGCAACTCCGCGGTTCTCCACCGCCAGCTTTTCCGCAACCTTCGTGGATCTGGTCCATGTCTCCACCTGTAAGGTAAGTGGAAGGAACGCAGAGTCTCCTTACCTGCTGTTCCCGGCTTTCAAATTCTGCCGCTAAGAGGAACGTTGTTCCCCCTGCTGTGACTCGTTGCAACGCGTGTAGCGATATGACACGCATGCGTCCTGGCGGGGTTCTTCACGTAGTCACTCACGTGACTCCCAAGTAAAATCCAGTGTTTTGCATTGCACGGAGTATTATTCGGCGGTAACCTTACGGCACCATATCCACTAAATGCCTCACTTGCAACTACAATACAATACAATACAATACAATACAATACAATTTAATTGTCATTTGGACCCCTTGAGGTCCAAACGAAATGCCGTTTCTGCAGCCATACATTGCAAACAAATAGACCCCAGACACAACACAATTTACATTTTACATAAACATCCATCACATTGCTGTGATGGAAGGCCAAAAAAACTTATCTCTCCACTGCACTCTCTCCCCCCCCGATGTCAGAGTCAAAGTCAAAGCCCCCGGCTGGTGATGGCGATTGTCCCGCGGCCATTAAAGCCACGCCGGGTGGTGCAAGGTCGCACACCGGGTCTTCGTGTTAGAGCCCCCGGCGTGCGCTCGCAGAGTCCCGCGGCCATTCCAAGCCGCGCGGGGCGGTGATGTCAGGCCCCGCTCCAGGAGCTCTTCAACCCTGCAACTCGGGCGGGAGAAGTCGCCGTTGCAGGAGCCCTGAAAAGCGGTCTCCCTCCAGGGACCCGCGGGCTCCCGGTGCCGCCGTCCGCAGACCCGCAGTTGCAGCCTCCGAATCGGCATCAGCAGCAGCAGCAGCAGCAGCAGCGCTCCACCACCGCTCCACCCGCTCCGGACTCGGCCAGCTCCGCGACGGTGAGGTGAGTCGGCACCAGAGTCCCCGGTCTTCCTGTTGGAGGCCGCTCCTCGTTTGCTATGCATTCAACTATGAGCACCGTTGCATCGACAGAGGCAGGTAGTTGAGAATTGCAAATGCGGCGGTTTTTAATGAGACAACATTGGTAGGTCTGCTGGTAGAACAAGCATCATGCTCACATACTCCTTACCCCAGGGCTAATAATTTCCTCATTAATAGCTGTTAAACGAGGCGATTTGCTCTTGCCCTACAGCTAAACCATCACTTGGACTGCACCGCAGACTAATCATGCCTCAGGGAGATCAGTCCCATGAATCGTCCAAACAGCAACCCTTTGCGTCAACAACTATCTGAAGAAGGGTCTTGATCCCAGATGTCACCGATCCCTATCCACGTTCTCTGGAGATGCTGCCTGACCCGCCGAGTTACTCCAGCACTTGGTGCCCTCTGGCGTGTTAACGAGAATCGGCAATCCTTTGATTCTATCTTGATACAAAGACTCATAGTCATAGAACATGGAAACAGGCCTCTCAGCCCAACTTGCCCACACCGACCAACATGTCCCATCTCCACTCGACTCACCTGCCTGCTTTTGACCCAGATCCCTCTAAACGTGCCCTATCCATGTACCTATCTAAATGTTTCTTGAATGTTGTGACAGTGCCTGCTTCGACTACCTCCTCCGTTAGCAGACAAAAATGCTGGAGGAACTCAGCGGGTGAGACAGCATCTATGGAGAGAAGGAATATTCCCGAATCTTCCTACCGGAGACCACGGCTTCATGATGCCAAGACCACAGACCCATACTAGATACAAGATACAAGAAAGTTTATTGCCATGTGTCCCAGATAGGACAATGACATTTCAGCACAACAGAATATAGTGGGCATAAATACAGAACAGACCAGTGTGTCCATATACCATTAAATTTAAATAAACACACACAGTCCCTCACCCTGAGCACAGGATCGCCCCAGGGTTGCGTCCTCAGCCCCCTATTGTACTCCCTGTACACACATGACTGTGTGGCTAGGTTCAGCTCCAACTCAATAATCACGTTTGCTGATGACACTGTGGTGGTGGGCCTGATCTCAGACAATGATGAGAGGGCCTACCGGGAGGAGGTGGCTGATCTAGCACTCTGGTGCCAGGATAACAGCCTCCTCTTGAACATCAAAAAAAGTAAGGAGCTGATCGTGGATTTTAGGGGGGCACAACAAGATGGCGGCGCTGCCTTAGCAGCTGCGGCTCGCCCGCAGTCCGTTTGTTTTTTCTTTTTTTGCTTGTTCTTTTGTCCTGTTTTAGTTAATTTTTGGTTTTATTTTTATTTTATTATGTTGTGTATGGGTGTGGGGGGAGTGGGGGAGAAACGTGTTTTTGGTCTCTTCCTTCGGGGGGGACGTGACTTCCCTTGTCGTATCCCCCGTGTCCGTCTCCGTCTGCGCCGAGGCCTAATGGCGGAGCCGGCGGGCCTCGGAGCTGGGGCAGCGTTCCAGCTGCAGCGGCGACCTGACCTCGGAGGATCGGCCACGGGCCTGGTGAACGACAGCGTCGGGAGTTCACAGGTCGCCTCGGAGCAGAGGGAGAACAAGGAGGGAAGAGACAGAGACTTTAAGATTTTAGAAATAGAAACATAGAAACATAGAAACATAGAAATTAGGTGCAGGAGTAGGCCATTCGGCCCTTCGAGCCTGCATCACCATTCAATATGATCATGGCTGATCATCCAACTCAGTATCCCGTACCTGCCTTCTCTCCATACCCTCTGATCCCCTAAGCCACAAGGGCCACTTCTAACTCCCTCTTAAATATAGCCAATGAACTGGCCTCAACTACCCTCTGTGGCAGAGAGTTCCAGAGATTCACCACTCTGTGTGAAAAAAGTTCTTCTCATCTCAGTTTTATAGGATTTCCCCCTTATCCTTAAGCTGTGACCCCTTGTCCTGGACTTCCCTAACATCGGGAACAATCTTCCTGCATCTAGCCTGTCCAACCCCTTAAGAATTTTGTAAGTTTCTATAAGATCCCCTCTCAATCTCCTAAATTTTAGAGAGTATAAACCAAGTCTACCCAGTCTTTCTTCATAAGACAGTCCTGACATCCCAGGAATCAGTCTGGTGAACCTTCTCTGCACTCCCTCTATGGCAATAATGCCTTTCCATCACAGTGAGGAGGTGTTTGGTGAACTCACTGTGGTGGATGTTAAATTTGTGTTGATTGTGTGTTTTTGTCATTTTTATTGTATGTATGACTGCAAGGCAATGAAATTTTGTTCAGACCGAAAGGTCTGAATGACAATAAAGGATCCTTTACTTTACTTATCCGAGGACGTACACACCATTGAGGATAAATGGGGATACTGTGGATAGTGTGAGCTGATTTAACTATCTGGGAGTCCACATCTCTGAGGATATGACATGGACATCACACGCCGCAGCACTCGTGAGTAAGGCAAGTTTTAAACCAGCATCTGCAGTTCCTTCCTACACAGTTAGTATTAAGATAAGCTGGCTGCATTGACCAGATGGCATCAACAGTAATTGAAAGTTTCTGCTGCAGGAAAACTGAACCGGTTTGGGATGATATATTGTACGTGGAGGTTTCCAGTACAGAATGACCTGCCCCAGGGGATGTTTCTGGCACTTCCACTGTTTCTAATTTCCATTGGTGACTTGAATGTATAATCGATGCAAATGAACCAATTATAGTTTAGCGTTATTTTAATGCCACGTGTACCGACCGAACGCTTGTTGCGTTCTAACCAGTCAGCGGAAAGACAATACTTTTTAATCTATATATTGATGATCATGTCCGAACAATTGAAAGCCTGTAATACTGGGTGCGTGATTGATAATATTTTAGTGAACCATATTATGCATGCAGATGATCTTGTTGCCTTTAGTCCATCTAGCGCTGGTCTCCAGCAGCTCCTTACTATATGTTCTGTGTATGGTATGGAACATAATATTAAATATGATGCTAGTAAGAGTGCTGTTATGATCTGTAGAACCAAAGAGAATAAATGTCTAAAATTTCCTGATTTTAAATTGTCTGACAATAATCTTAGTGTCTGTAATAAGGTGAAATATCTAGGGCATTTTATTACAGAACAAATGACAGATGATGAGGATATTTATAGGCAACGACGCATGCTGTATGTACAGGCGAATATTCTCTTGCGTAAATTTGGTGCGTGTGCAGATGTGGTGAAGATGTCGCTGTTTAGAGCATACTGCACACCACTCTACACTGCACACCTGTGGTCGAACTATGGAAAGACAAGTTTGCAGAGACTAAAGGTGGCATATAACGATGCCATGAGAACACTGCTAACGCAACCTAAATATGTTTGTGGCTGCAGGAGTCAGTACTTTAGAAGCTATCCTAAGAAATCATATGTATAAATTCATTTGCAGGATAAATGACTCTAAAAATGTAATTATTGTGGCCTTGTCAAACATAAGGGTTAGCACTACACACTACAAATCCCAGCTGTGGAGACACTGGTATCGTTGTCTCGTTGTAGGACATTGATCATTCTTTTAATCTGGATTTTTAATTCATGTATTGTGGGTTTTTTTTAATATATTATTCAGGATGCTTTTATAAGTGATATACTAAGATTTTATATTTACTTAATGATAATTGTTAATATGCAAAGTATTTTTATGTAATGTTGCCCCTTGTCTGGACCTCGAGTCCATAACAAAATTAATTATTATTATTATTATTATTATTCACGATTACAATCGATTCATTTACAGTGTACAGATACATAATAAGGGAATAACGTTTAGTGCAAGGTAAAGTAGCAATGTTACAACATTTTGAGATTTTAAAAATCAAGTCTGCAATTTATCCCATCAGATAAAGCATAACAATAAGTTTAATTTGACACCAAATTCACTTTCATATCTCAAGTATTAAAAAGGTTATGGCCATTTTCATACTCCGAAATTAGCATCTTGTTCCCTATTGATTTTCAATGGACATTACAAAAAAGCTGTGATCTTGGATAATCAAAGGCCCATTTCTTAAGGAAAGATTAACATTTTTAAATAGCCTAAGTGTCCAAAGATTATTCACAAATAATTCACAATATAACATGATTTTTATATCTAATTTACATTAATTTATAGGCCAAATGGAAGGAATTTAGTGTTCAATTGCTGTAAATAAATGCCCATTTAAATCGGCTTTCTAGTGGGTTCATGTGAACGCGCTGGTTTAGAATGTTGACATAGCGCTGGATTAGTGCCCCCAAATGCCGAGAAAAATACTGCGGGATATATAAAGCCCAAAATGAACCACTCGCTATAGATAACTTGATATATAGGGTTATATATATGCCCCATTTAATGTAAAAATAAGGTACATACCTTTAATTGTTTGCTTTATAAAACCCTGGGGCTGCGAGATGTTGCGGAATCAGAGAGTAATTTTAAACTATTATAACTATATTATCGAGGCCTATAAAACTAATAATACCTTTTGCGACCGGGTCTTGCAGCGATTTTTCGTTAATGATTTACTAGGCTGAACATCTGCGATTAGTACAGCCTAGTAAAAATCGCGTTTTAAACCCGCCCCCTCCAAACAGCGCCAAAATCGCCGACATGGCTGAGGGCAGATTCCCAATGGCGATTCAGGTAGGTTTTGTAACATATCTAGGTAAAGCCCGCAAAGTCCGATCAAAGATAGTCCGAGGGTCTCCAATGAGGTAGATAGCAGTTCAGCCCTGCTCTCTTGGTTGTGGTAGGATGGTTCAGTTGCCTGATAACAGCTGGGAAGAAACTGCCCCTGAATCTGGAGGTGTGCGTTTTCACACTTCTATACATTTGCCTGATGGGAGAGGGGAGAAGAGGGAGTGGCCAGGGCGCGACTGGTCCTTGATGATGCTGCTGGCCTTGCCGAGGCAGCGTGAGGTGTAGATGGAGTCAATGGAAGGGAGGTTGGTTTGTGTGATGGTCTGGGCTGCGTCCACAATTCGCTGCAATTTCTTGCGGTCTTGGATGGAGCTGTTCCCAAACCGTGCTGTGATGCATCCCGATTTTCCGATGATGTTGAACAAGCAGGGGTCAAAGGTCAAGACTGAACTAAAGAGGAGAAGTGAGTGTGTTGAACGATAGCAGAAGGAATTGAACGCAGGGAGATTTGAACCTTTGCACATTGGAAGGAAACTGTACAATATTACGATGCTGCCTCACCCGCCGAGTTTCTCCAGCATTTTTGTCCCATCTTCGATTTTTCCAGCATTGACAGTTCCTTCTTAAATATTACGAGGATGTTACCAGGACTCGAGGGTGCGAGCTATAGGGAGAAGTTGAGCAGACTAGGTCTATATTACTTGGAGAGCGGGAGGAGGAGGGGTGATCTCATAGAGGTGTACAAGAGCAAATGATCAGGCAGATGCACAGAGAACCACATAGTCCATCGATGTAAGGAAGGGGGAAAAATGTAATCGGAACCCGAGGGGCAATATTTTACACAAAGGGTGGTGGGTGTATGGAACGAGCTGCCGGAGGTGGTAGTTGAGGCAGGGACTATCGCAACGTTCAAGAAACATTTAGGCAGGTACGTGGAAAGGAGAGGTTTGGAGGGATATGAGCCAAACCCATACAGGTGTGACTAGTGTAGATGGGACATGCAGGAAACATGTTCCCCATGTTGGGGGGAAGTCCAGAACAAGGGGCCACAGTTTAACAATAAGGGGTCAGCCATTTAGAACGGAGACGAGGAAACACTTTTTCTCACAGAGAGTTGTGAGTCTGTGGAATTCTCTGCCTCGGACAGTATGGCAAATCAAATTCCTGGTATGTTGCAAAACATACTTGGCTAATAAAGTATGATTTTGATTATTATGATTATGATTGTGAATAAGGATGGGGTACGGTTCGGGTCTGAAGAAAGGTACCGACCCAAAACGTCAGCTTTCTGTGTTCTCCAGAGATGTTGCCCGACCAGCCGTGTTACGCCAGCACTTTGTGTCTATCTTTCATAGAAACATAGAAACATAGAAATTAGGTGCAGGAGTAGGCCATTCGGCCCTTCGAGCCTGCACCGCCATTCAATATGATCATGGCTGATCATCCAACTCAGTATCCCGTACCTGCCTTCTCTCCATACCCCCTGATCCCCTTAGCCACAAGGGCCACATCTAACTCCCTTTTAAATATAGCCAATGAACTGTCCTCAACTACCCTCTGTGGCAGAGAGTTCCAGAGATTCACCACTCTCTGTGTGAAAAAAGTTCTTCTCATCTCGGTTTTAAAGGATTTCCCCTTTAACCTTAAGATGTGACCCCTTGTCCTGGACTTCCCTAACATCGGGAACAATCTTCCTGCATCTAGCCTGTCCAACCCCTTAAGAATTTTGTAAGTTTCTATAAGATCCCCTCTCAATCTCCTAAATTCTAGAGAGTTAACATGTCTGGTTTGTGACCTTTACGAACAGCTGGAATTATTTGCCGATACTGGCTCAGTCCACTTCCACAGCATTCACAGATTGTAGAGTGATAGAGTCACCCAGCACCCAAACTGGCCCTCAGGCCAACTTGCCAATGCTGACCATGATGTCCCATCTACGCTAGTCCCACCCGCCCATGTTAAACCTCTAAACCTATCCTATCCATGTACCTGTGGAGGTGCGTAGTCAGGCTGCAACTCTACCCTTCCACCACTCTGCCGCCTCTCCTCAACCTTTTCCAAGACGCGCAGTCTCTTGCCCAGAGCAGGGGAGTCGAGGACCGGAGGGCATAGGTTTAAAGTGAAGGGGAAAAGATTTAATAGGAATCTGAGGGGTAACTTTACGCAGAGGGTGGTGGGTGTGCGGAACGAGCAGCCAGAGGAGGTAGTTGAGGCAGAGACCATCACAACATTCAAGAAACAATTGGATAGGTACAGGGGTAGGACCGGTTTAGAGGGATACTATACTAAGTGGGGCCCAGTGGGTCTCAGTCACACGGGGGGCCTGATCTCCCCCCTACGCAACCCATTCCCCAACGCAATATTCCACCACTCACTCGTTCCCCCAACGCAACCCATTCCACTCCTGTGGGGGAGGGGGT
>NW_026575843.1:25000-29350 GCF_028641065.1 Leucoraja erinaceus | reverse complement strand
CCTCTCTCCTTTCCTTTCCCTCCTCTTCCCTTCTCGCCCGCATACCCCTCTCTCTCCCTCCCTTCCCTCTCTTTCCCTCCCACACTCCTACACCTCCGCTCCCCCTCCACCCCCACCCCCCCCCCACCTCACCACCCCCCTCTCCCCACCACACCCACACCCCTCTCTCTCAACCTCCCCACCCGCTATCCCTCCCCTCCCCTCTCCCTCCCCTCTCTCTCACCTCACCTCCCAGCCCCAATTCCTTCCTCTCTGCCTCTCCCTAAAATTCCCCTCACTTCCATGACCCCCCCCCTCGCCCATTATCTCCTCCACCCCTTTCCTCCTCGTCCCTTACACACTGAATTCAGGAAAAAAAAAAAAACACACACAATCTCGATCTAAAACACACATAGACACAATGTCACACTCACACACCCACACACACACACACACACAATGTCACACTCACACACAACCAACCACTCTCACGCACATTCTCACATGCACATTCTCATACACACATTTTCACATGCATGTTCTATCACACACACATACTCATAGGCACATTGCGGCATGCACACACAGTCTCACACACACACACTCTTGTGTCCCTTTCACACAGATACAAACACACACACACATTCCCTTATTCCACACACACAAGCACACACACTCCCGTATCCCTCCCACACACACACTCCCGTATCCCCCCCCACACACACACTCCCGTATCCCCCCCCACACACACACTCCCGTATCCCCCCCCACACACACACACACTCCCGGTATCCCCCCCCCACACACACTTCCCGTATCCCCCCCACACACAACACACACTCCCGTATCCCCCCCCACACACACACACTCCCGTATCCCCCCCCACACACACACACTCCTTAATCCCACACACAGTCTCTTATCTCTCACACACACACAGTTCCTTATCTCCCTTCCCACCCCCCTTCCAGCACACACAGTCCCTTATCCCACACACACACACACAAAGTACCTTATCCCACACATCAGTACCTTATCACACACACAGTCCCTTATCCACCCCCCCCACACAGCCACCCACAAACACACACACAGTCCATTATCCCACACACACACACACACACTCCCCACATCAACCCCCACCCCACCACACACACACACACACACCCTTACCCACACACACACCACACACACCATTATCCACACACACACCACACACACAGTCCATCATCACACACACACACACACACACACACCGTCCTTATCCGCCCCCCCACACAAATACACACCACTTACCCATTATCACACACACACACACACACAGTCCATTATCCCCCCCACATACACACACACAGAGCTGTGAAACACTGCACACCTGCCAACTGAAGGCAGAACTTGTTTGTCCTGAAACTTTACACCGAGGGAACGGCAAGGCCAAAAATAAAACCACTCCCCAGCTCTGACTGAGCACAGCAGTACTTTCACCAGCCCCATCCCCTCCCTCCCTCCAGAACCTTCCCCCACAACAGCCCGCGTCTGCACCCCTTCAGTATCAGGCCTGGACCCCAAACTAGAACCATAGAAGAAAGGTCTCGACCCGAAACGTCACCCATTCCTTGTCTCCAGAGATGCTGCCTGTCCCGCTGAGTTGCTCCAGATACTTGTGTATCTGTCCACAGTTTAGTTTAAGGTGGACACAAAATGCTGGCGTAACTCAGCAGGTGAGGTAGAATGAGGTAGAATCTCTGGAGAGAAGGAATGGGCGACGTTTCGGGTCGGGACCCTTCTTCAGTGTGGAATGTACTCGGAGGACAGTAAGGACTAGTGGTGAGAACGGGGATGGGAAGGGGATGGGAGGGGGAGAATGTGGATGGAGGGCGAGCGAGGGAGCGTTGGTTGTTTTGAGGGGAGGGAGAGGCGGTGGGGGAGGGGAGGGGGTGGGAGGGAGGGGAGTGGTGGAAGAGGGCGGGTGGGGGGTTGAGAGGGGATGTGGGTGGGGGAGAGAGGTAAGGGGGTGGAGAGGCGAGGGATGGGGTGGGGAGGGAGAGGGCCAAGGGTGGGTTGGGTGGGGGGGGGGTGGAGAGAGGGGGAGCGGGGGGGGAGAGAGGGAGGGGGTGGGGAGAGAGGGATGGGGGTGGGGGAGAGGGCAAGGGGGTGGGAGCGAGGGAAGGGGGTGGGGAGCAGGAGGGGAAGGGGACGGAGGGAGAGAGTGGCAGGGGGGAATGAAAGATGGAGAAAGGCTATGGGAGAGAGGGAGGGGGTGGGGGAGCGCGAGGGGGAATCGAAAAAAAAGCTGAAAATGACAAGAGGGGAGGAAAGAGGGGGAAGGGTAGCATCAGGAGAAAGAAAAGGGGGAGGGGGCGGAGTGAGGGTGTGAGGAATAAGGGAACAGAGGGGACTTTACTTCTTCCTGTAGTATATGGTAAAATAGGAGAACAAAGATACAGGGAAATGAATTTTTTCAAGGTTTACACCCAGATTAATTGTGCTAAATCAGCTTACAAGAGGCTTTTAACCATGCTCTCAAAAAGGTTTAATACACAAAAGCACGGTAACCCTCAGAAGCACCACGCACCTACTCATGTAGATGATTGGTGTAAAAAGGCGTCCGCCTTCTGTCGTCTCCCCAGCGTCTCCCATCACCTATAAGAAACACATTGAGAGGGATTTTATTTATCAATATATAAATTTTCTTATTAAACTTCTCAAAATTAAAATTTTAATTTTAATAATATTAGATATATAGTACCTATATATAGCATTATATATATATCATCTAGAATGATATAATATAATACGATTATTGACTATAATATGTAGAATTATAATACTTATGAGACACACTTATACAAATATATTTTAAATGTATATATGTATATATTATATATATAATAATTAGTAATATAGATAGATAGATAGATATATATAATATATGATAAGCCTATAAATATTATTATTTAGTAAGAAAAGTATGATACTATACTAGTATAATATTATATATATATATATATAATATATATATTATATATTGTAATCATATTATATATAGATATAGATATATTATATAGATTATAGTCACTAGTTATATATATTTATATATTGGATATAATGATTTTTTCTAGTTAATAGCATACAATAACTGTGTCTATTGATCTTTTTTAAACCAGTTTTAGATTATCGATATAGTAATAATTATATAAGTGGTATTTATATATAAGATTAATACGGATACTTCTATAAATATTATATATGAAGTTTTTATATATATATAAATATGAATATAGAAACTATATAAATATTATAAAATATATATATTTATATAAATGTTTATATTTATATATTATTTAAAGAGATAGATACATAAACATATATATTTTTATATATTATTATATAAAGATATAATATATATTATTTTTTTTTGTAGCTTTTTATTGTCTTTATATTTTAATTATTGTATTTTAAAAAAAAAATATTCTATTTAAAAATAAACAAAATTATAATAATTAAAAACAGTATAAACCTTAAAAAAAAAATAATTACAAAAAGTAACAATAATATTTAAAAATAATTTAAAAATTTTTTAAATTGTTAAAAATTTTGTATTAAATAATGTTTTATATTAAATAATTATCATTTTTTTAATAAATTAAAAAGAAAATTTATTTTATAAAAATTAAACAATTTTTTAAATTAATTAATTTTATTTCTGTTCACATTAAATTTTTATAAAAATTTTTTTTTTAAAATAATAATAAATTATTTTTCATTTTTTTTTTTTCGCTTATTATATTAAAAAATTTTAAAGTAAAATTATTTTTAGTAATAATAAAAAAATATTGGAATAAAGTAATTGTCTATAAATAAATAAATTATAATATTTAAAAATAATAACATTAAAAATTTATTTTAAATATTATAAAATACTAAATTAAAATAATAATTATATTTATTAGTAATAAAAATAATATCTAATAGTATATTTAATATAAAAATTAATATATATAAATATATGTTATTAATAAATTAATAAATAATAGTATATATAATTAAATTTATAATATAATATAAGATCTAAATATTTATATTTTATATAATAGTGTATATTATCGAATGAGGGGCGGGAAGTATAAATTATATGGTATAAATAGTACTATTAAACTATAGTAAGTAAATTTAAATTGTATTTATTATGATTTGTATAATGAGTAAATAATAATATATAAATAAATAAAAAGATATATATAAGGGGATTTATATCTAATATTATTAATGTATTTAAAAAATAATATATTTTATAATTTGATATATTTATTTTTTATTAAAAATTAAAAATTTTTAAAAAATAATATAAAATATTATATTTAAATTTTT
>NW_026575843.1:2500-20000 GCF_028641065.1 Leucoraja erinaceus | reverse complement strand
ATAGCCAATGAACTGTGGCCTCAACTACCTTCTGTGGCAGAGAATTCCACAGATTCACCACTCTCTGTGTGAAAAATGTATTTCTCATCTCGGTCCTAAAATAATTCCCTCTTATCCTTAAACTGTGTGACCCCTAGTTCTGGACTTCCCCAACATCGGGAACAATCTTCCTGCACCTAGCCTGTCCAACCCCTTAAGAATTTTGTAGGTTTTGTAAGAATTTTGTAAATCTCCTCAATGTGCGTCTACTTTGACGAAGTTCTCCTCCTCTCACTGACGAACGTTGTGCAACATCCTCTCTCACTGCTCCCCACTCTGCTCCGAGTCTGGGTGGTCGGACAGTGGGATAGTAGGAGGAATTACAATACGATACGAGGGAACTTCAGTTATCAATTCCCCTCCTGGGTTAAATAACATTCTATCGTATCGTATTTCCTCCGGCTCTTCAACCTTAGTTTAACCAAGACTCACTACCACAGACACAGTTGTTTCCTCGGGTCTGAGGAAGGATCTCACCCCGAAACGCCACCCAGTTTGATGACCTGGAAAAGATCATCCACACATCCATCTCCTCCCGCCTAGATTACTGCAACTCCCTTTACACTCATGAAGTCTCATGAAGCTACCATAGTGCACTCTTTTGTTTTTGTGTATAAAAATCCAAAAAGTCTGGAACGAAATATTTGAAATCTACACAAAACTATATAAAATAAAACTGATACCAAAAGCAGAATGGATTATTTTTGGAATAACGGAAGGTAGCCCCTGAACTAAACGCGTTTCAAAAGAATTTACTTAATTACGGGCTAATAATGGGGGAAAAAAAGCTTATACTCAAATTCTGGAAAAATGCTCATATACCAACAATAAAAATGTGGATTTCAAACATGTTTGAAACATTATATCTGGAAGAGATGAGACTCCTCCTCGCAGGCAAAGCAGACCACTTCCAAAAAGACGTGGTCTGCATTTATGGACTTACTACAAGCATAAGGTGCAATAGTAATTTAAAAAATAAATGGTGCCAGGATCTGGTAACGGGGGGTGAAAAATACAGTTGGTAGATCCCTTTTTGCGGAGTTTTTTAAAATTTACAATAGAGCGATTGTCACTGTTTTTTTCTTTCTTTTTTTTCTAGAGTCTATTTCTTAACTTTCTTCTCTAACTCCTTCTCTAATGGGCTCTCTTTTCCCAACACTTTCCTGCACCTTCACGACTCTTTCTCACTTTCCTTCTTTTATTTCTATCTTTTTTAAAGTTCAAAAATGAAGGGGTGCGACAAATGTAATGAGATATATGTGGTGTGTATTACTGCAACTTATTGTACTTCTAATAAAAATTAAATTAAAAAAATAAAAAAATTTAAAAAACTCTTCTTTACACTGACATCAGCCAATCTTCCCTGTCCCGCCTGCAACTGGTCCAAAACGCCGCAGTGTGTGAGACTCCTGACGGGCACCCGAAAAAGGGACCACATCACCCCGATCTTGGCCTCTCTCCACTGGCTCCCTGTGCAGTTCCGTATAAACTTCAAGATTCTCCTCCATGTCTACAAAGCCCTCAATGGGCTTGTCCCTCCTACATAAAAAGTCTTCTCATCCACCACTCCACCTCCAGGCCCCTCAGATCGGCCGACTTGGGGTTGCTGAATATCCCACGGTCCAGGCATAAGCTCAGGGGTGACCGTGCCTTTGCGGTTGCAGCCCCTAGACTGTGGAACAGCATCCCCCCTTCCCATCAGAACTGCCCCCTCCATCGACTCCTTTAAGTCAAGACTAAAGACTTATCTATACTCCCAAGCCTTGCCCGACATCCACTGAGTGAGGGCTACGTGTATATATGTATGTAGTTTGTTTTGTTGTGCTATTCTTATAACAAATGTAAAGCACTTTGGCCAACGAGAGTTGTTTTTTAAATGTGCTATAGAAATAAATGTGACTTGACTTGACTTGATTCCTTCTCTCCAGAGATGCTGCCTGTCCCGCTGAGTTACTCCAGCACTAGGTATCTATCTTTAGTGTCGTTTAGTTTAGTTTAGTCTAGTATAGAAGTTGGGATGTAATGTTAAAATTGTACAAGGCATTGGTGAGGCCAATTCTGGAGTATGGTGTACAATTTTGGTCGCCAAATTATAGGAAGGATGTCAACAAAATAGAAGGAGTACAGAGGAGATTTACTAGAATGTTGCCTGGGGTTTCAACAACTAAGTTACAGAGAAAGGTTGAACAAGTTAGGTCTTTATTCTCTGGAGCGCAGAAGGTTAAGGGGGGCCTTGATAGAGGTCTTTAAAATGATGAGAGGGATAGACAGAGTTGACGTGGATAAGCTTTTCCCACTGGGAGTAGGGAAGATTCAAACAAGAGGACATGACTTGAGAATTAAGGGATAGAAAGTTTAGGGGTAACATGAGGGGGAATTTCTTTACTCAGAGAGTGGTAGCTGTGTGGAATGAGCTTCCAGTGGAGGTGGTGGAGGCAGGTTCGATTTTCTCATTTAAAAATAAATTGGATAGTTATATGGACGGGAAAGGAATGGAGGGTTATGGTCTGAGTGCAGGTAGATGGGACTAGGTGAGAATAAGTGTTTGGCACGGACTAGAAGGGCCGAGATGGCCTGTTTCCGTGCTGTAATTGTTATATGGTTATATATATGGTTATATAGTCTAGTTAAGTGTAGTTTAGTTTAACTATTGTCACTATAGAATAGACAGTGAGAACCATTCTCCCCAAAGTAAAGATTGGTATGGTATGTTAGCATTCATAGCAAAAGGATTTGAGTATAGGAGCAGGGAGGTTCTACTGCAGTTGTACAGGGTCTTGGTGAGACCACGCCTGGAGTATTGCGTACAGTTTTGGTCTCCTAATCTGAGGAAATACATTCTTGCCATAGAGGGAGTACAGAGAAGGTTCACCAGACTGATTCCTGGGACGTCAGGACTTTCATATGAAGAAAGACTGGATAGATTCGGCTTGTACTCGCTAGAATTTAGAGGATTGAGGGGGGAATCTTATAGAAACTTACAAAATTCTTAAGAAGGGTTTCAACCCGAAACGTTGCCTATTTCCTTCACTCCATAGATGCTGAGTTTCTCCAGCATTTTTGTCTACCTTCGATTTTCCAGCATCTGCAGTTCCTTCTTAAACAAAATTCTTAAGGGGTTGGACAGGCTAGATGCAGGAAGATTGTTCCCGAGGTTGGGGAAGTCCAGAACAAGGGGTCACACAGTTTAAGGATAAGGGGGAAGTCTTTTAGGACCGAGATGAGGAAAACATTTTTCACACAGAAAGTGGTGAATCTGTGGAATTCTCTGCCACAGAAGGTAGTTGAGGCCACAGTTCATTGGCTATATTTAAGAGGGAGTTAGATGTGGCCCTTGTGGCTAAAGGGATCAGGGGGTATGGAGAGAAGGCAGGTACAGGATACTGAGTTGGATGATCAGCCATGATCATATTGAATGGCGGTGCAGGCTCGAAGGGCCGAATGGCCTACTCCTGCACCTATTGTCTATGTTTCTATGTTTTGGTAGGGATCATGTACAGGCAGAGGAGATAGGTTTAGGCTGGCATCAGGTTCAGCACTGACATAGTGGGCCGAAGGTCCTGCTCCTGCGTTGTAACAGTCCTATGTTCGATGTTTAAAGTCAGAAACTTGATTAACTACCGAAACATAGATAATGCGTGCAGCAGTAGGCCATTCGGCCCTTCGAGCCTGCACCGCCATTCAATATGATCATGGCTGATCATCCAACTCAGTATCCTGTACCTGCCTTCTCTCAATACCCCCTGATCCCTTTAGCCACAAGGGCCACATCTAACTCCCTCTTAAAAGTGAGCCAATGAACTGACCTCAACTACATTCTGTGGCAGAGAATTCCACAGATTCACCACTCTCTGTGTGAAACATGTTTTTATCATCTCAGTCCTAAAAGATTTCCCCCTTATCCTTAAACTGTGTGACCCCTAGTTCTGGACTTCCCCAACATTGGGAACAATCTTTCTGCATCTAGCCTGTCCAACCCCTTAAAAATTTTGTAATTTTCTATAAGATCCCCTCTCAATCTTCTAAATTCTAGCGAGTACAAGCCGAGTCTATCCAGTCTTTCTTCATATGAAAGTCCATGTCAGGGAGAGAGTGGTGAAGCACCCAACACACACACCCCAAACCTACAGAACCATGTTTGGAGATACAGCACAGAGCACAACTCATGTATTTGTACACTGCGAACGGCTCGATTGTAATCATGTATTGTCTTTCCGCTGACTGGTTAGCACGCAACAAAAGCTTTTCACTGTAAACCATATAACATATAAACCATATAACAATTACAGCACGGAAACAGGCCATCTCGACCCTTCTAGTCCGTGCCGAACACATAATCTCCCCTAGTCCCATATACCTGCGCTCAGGACCATAACCCTCCATTCCCTTCCCATCCATATAACTATCCAATTTATTTTAAATGATAAAAACGAACCTGCCTCCACCACCTTCACTGGAAGCTCATTCCACACAGCTACCACTCTCTGAGTAAAGAAGTTCCCCCTCATGTTACCCCTAAACTTCAGTCCCTTAATTCTCATGTCATGTCCCCTTGTTTGAATCTTCCCTACTCTCAGTGGAAAAAGCTTTTCCACGTCAACTCTGTCTATCCCTCTCATCATTTAAAAAACCTCTATCAAGTCCCCCCTTAACCTTCTGCGCTCCAAAGAATAAAGCCCTAACTTGTTCAACCTTTCTCTGTAACTTAGTTGCTGAAACCCAGGCAACATTCTAGTAAATCTCCTCTGTACTCTCTCTATTTTGTTGACATCCTTCCTATAATTAGGCGACCAAAACTGTACACCATACTCCAGAATTGGCCTCACCAATGCCTTGTACAATTTTAACAATACATCCCAACTTCTATACTCAATGCTCTGATTTATAAAGGCCAGCACACCAAAAGCTTTCTTTACCACCCTATCTACATGAGATTCCACTTTCAGGGAACTGTGCACAGTTATTCCCAGATCCCTCTGTTCACCTACTTTCTTCAATTCCCTACCATTTACCATGTACGTCCTATTTTGATTTGTCCTGCCAAGATGTAGCACCTCACACTTATCAGCACTGTACCTCGGTACACATGACTATAAATTAAACTCTAACGAAGCCTGCCTGGCCCTTTATGGGATGTACTAATAATCAGATCCTTCCTTCTTCCCAAATCAGATCCTCTTCCCAGGAGAAATTATCACAAAATTACACCGCAAAACTTTTAAGCAGTTCCATCCAAGACCGCAAATAAATGCAACGAATTGTGGACGCAGCCCAGACCATCACACAAACCAACCTCCCTTCCAGCGACTCCATCTACACCTCACGCTGCCTCGGCAAGGCCAGCAGCATCATCAAGGACCAGTCTCACCCCGGGCCACTCCCTCTTCTCCCCTCTCCCATTGGGCAAGAGGTACAGAAGTGTGAAAACGAACGCACACCTCCAGATTCAGGGACAGTTTCGTCCCAGCTGTTATCAGGCAACTGAACCATCCTACCACAACCAGAGAGCAGTCCTGAACTACTATCTACCTCATTGGTGGAAGTCATAGGGGAAATCTTTTCGGACCGAGATGAGAAAAAAATGTTTTACACAGAGAGTGGTGAATCTGTGGAATTCTCTGCCACAGAAGGTAGTTGAGGCCACAGTTCATTGGCTATATTTAAGAGGGAGTTAGAAGTGGCCCTTGTGGCTAAAGGGATCAGGGGGTACGGAGAGAAGGCAGGTACAGGATACTGAGTTGGATGATCAGCCATGATCATATTGAATGGCGGTGCAGGCTCGAAGGGCCGAATGGCCTCTACTCCTGCACCTAATTTTCTATGTTTCTAACAGACGTTGCCTGCCCCACTGAGCAGCTTGTATCAAACTACAAGCCTTTGGAGCGTGGGAGGAAACCGGAGCACCCGGAGAAAACCCACGCGGGTCACGGGGAGAAAATGCACAAACTGCACACACACACACACGCAGACGGACAGACAGACAGCACCCAAGGTCAGGATCGAACCAGGGTCTCTGCCACTGCGAGACCGTTACTGTCACACCACAGACCGTGCAAACGGCTTAAGACGGCAGCGAGCAGTGCAGCGACAGGCAGGAGGAATATTAAGGCACTAAATTCCCTGGAGTGGAAGGCTATTTGTCCTTTAAAAGAAAACGACAAGGACATGGGATAAAAATCTCCCCGTAAAATCGTCATTAGAGGCCCCTCCATTTGGCCTTGAGTTGAGAGGCCTGCACCTTGCACCCTAACAGTAAATGGGGGTAAACGTACCCGCTTTAAAACATGTCCAGTACGCACACCCCCACAAATATTAATAGGTGCAGAAGGGAAATAAAAGACCATAACATCTCCTGAAGACATCGGTCATTTTAATGAGCATTATAAAGTGTGCTCTCAGCCCACTTACTAGATAAATAAAAGATCAAATGTATCGAAAATCTCTACTTTAATGGAGTCCCATTTATTAAACAGACACGGCAGGTGTAATTACTGAGCTTTGGGTATTCGATGTTTCTCCAGTTTTTCCCAACGCATCGCAAAGCATTCCCGCCTCTCCCCCCCCCCCCCCCCCCCCCCCCTCTCTATCCCCTGTGGGCGCAGACCAGGCCATCGTGTAAACCAGCACGGTGGCGCAGCGGTAAGAGTTGCAGCCTCACAGCGCCGGGGACCCGGGTTCCATCCTGACCACGGGCGCTGTCTGTACGGAGTTTGCACGTTCTCCCCGTGGGTTTCGCCCGAATTCCCCCCACGCTCCAAAGACATGCGGGTTTGTAGGTCTATTGGCTTGGTGTAAATGTAAACATGGTCCCCAGCGTGTGTAGGATGGTGTCCGTTTGCTGGGATCGCTGGTCGGCGCAGACACGGTGGGCCGAAGGGCCTGTATCCAGAACCAGAACCAGAACCAGGGGCCACACACAGTTTAAGAATAAGGGGCAAGACATTTAGAACGGAGACGAGGAAACACTTTTTCTCACAGAGAGTGGCGAGTCTGTGGAATTCTCTGCCACGGTGGAGGCAGGTTCTCTGGATGCTTTCAAGAGAGAGCTAGATAGGGCTCTTAAAAATCAGGGGATATGGGGAGAAGGCAGGAACGAGGTACTGATTGGGGATGATCAGCCAAGATCACATAGAATGGCGGTGCTGGCTCGAAGGGCTGAATGGCCTACTCCTGCACCTATTGTCTATTGTCCCTCTCTAAAAAAACCTAAAACCAACCTCTCTTCCGCTGAGTTTAAGAAGCAACTGCAGATGCTGGTTTACACCGAAGATAGGCACAAAATGCTGGAGTAACCCTTCGGAGTTTAGAAGGATGAGAGGGCATCTCATTGCAACATATAAGATTATTAAGGGATTGAACACGCTAGATGCAGGAAACATGTTCCCGATGTTGGGGGAGTCCAGAACCAGGGGCCACACAGTTTCAGAATAAGGGGTAAGCCATTTAGAACGGAGACGAGGAAACACTTTTTCTCACAGAGAATGGTGAGTCTGTGGAATTCTCTGCCTCAGAGGGCGCTGGAGGCAGGTTGTCTGGATTCTTTCAAAGGAGAGCTAGATAGCGGAGATATCGGAGAGGATGGAACCCAGGTCTACTGGGGTTGTGAGGCAGAACAGTCAGTTTGAGTGGTTGGGATAACTTGGAACTAAAGTGACTCCAGCATTTAGCGACACACAGCACAGATGATCCTATGACCAAGTGTTCACTGTGCAGGTGGTCCCAACGTATCCAATGCACACTGTACAGACTCCTGGCTCAATACAGTGCAAACTGTACAATGAGGGTTAGAGAAACATTGAAAATAGGTGCAGGATTAGGCAATACGGCCCTTCGAGCCAGCACCGCCATTCATCATGGCTGATCATCCACAATCAGTTGGAGAAGTCCAGACTGGATAGACTCGGCTTG
Organism: Leucoraja erinaceus; assembly: GCF_028641065.1. Classification (NCBI taxonomy): domain Eukaryota; kingdom Metazoa; phylum Chordata; class Chondrichthyes; order Rajiformes; family Rajidae; genus Leucoraja; species Leucoraja erinaceus. The sequence goes on along the minus strand of NW_026575843.1, from coordinate 12,053 downwards.
TACTCGCTAGAATTTAGAAGATCGAGGGGGGATCTTATAGAAACTTACAAAATTCTAAAGGGGTTGGACAGGCTAGATGCAGGAAGATTGTTCCCGATGTTGGGGAAGTCCAGAACTAGGGGTCACACAGTTTAAGGATAAGGGGGAAATCATTTTGGACCGAGATGAGAAAAACATTTTTCACACAGAGAGTGGTGAATCTGTGGAATTCTCTGCCACAGAAGGTAGTTGAGGCCACAGTTCATTGGCTATATTTAAGAGGGAGTTAGATGTGGCCCTTGTGGCTAAAGGGATCAGGGGGTATGGAGAGAAGGCAGGTACAGGATACTGAGTTGGATGATCAGCCGTGATCATATTGAATGGCGGTGCAGGCTCGAAGGGCCGAATGGCCTCTACTCCTGCACCTATTTTCTATGTTTCTAATCAGTTCCCTGTTCCTGCTTTCTCCCCACACCCCTTGATTCCGTTAGCCCTAAGAGCAAAATCTAACTCTCTCTTGAAAACATCCAGTGAATTGGCCTCCACTGCCTTCTGTGGCAGAGAATTCCACACATTCACAACTCTCTGGGTGAAAAAGTTTTTTCCTCATCTCAGTCCTAAATGGCCGACCCCTTGTTCTTAAACCGTGTGTGACCCCTGTTTCTGGTCTCCCCCAACATCGGGAAAATTTTTCCTGCATCTATCCTGTCCAACCGCTTATGAATTTGACATGCCGTTATTACAGTGTGCACTTATTATTGCTCCCAGAGTAGTTAAATCCACACGGCCACCCAGATAGACAGATCCCAGTGTTTTCCAGTACACACGGCATCTCCACTGTAAGCCGTTCCTGGTGTCTGCTGGATACCAGGAGCACTGGATGCCAGAGTGTACAACACACACACACTGAGACACACACTCAATGCACATATTGAGTATAGAAGTTGGGATGTAATGTTAAAATTGTACAAGGCATTGGTGAGGCCAATTCTGGAGTATGGTGTACAATTTTGGTCGCCTAATTATAGGAAGGATGTCAACAAATAGAGAGAGTACAGAGGAGATTTACTAGAATGTTGCCTGGGTTTCAGCAACTAAGTTACAGAGAAAGGTTGAACAAGTTAGGGCTTTATTCTTTGGAGCGCAGAAGGTTAAGGGGGACTTGATAGAGGTATTTAAAATGATGAGAGGGATAGACAGAGTTGATGTGGACCAGCTTTTCCCACTGAGAGTAGGGAAGATTCAAACAAGGGGACATGACATGAGAATTAAGGGACAGAAGTTTAGAGGTAACATGAGGGGGAACTTCTTTACTCAGAGAGTGGTGGCTGTGTGGAATGAGCTTCCAGTGGAGGTGGTGGAGGCAGGTTCGATTTTATCATTTAAAAATAAATTGGATAGTTATATGGACGGGAAAGGAATGGAGGGTTATGGTCTGAGCGCAGGGAGATGGGACTAGGGGAGAATACGTGTTTGGCACGGACTAGAAGGGCCGGGATGGCCTGTTTCCGTGCTGTAATTGTTATATGGTTATATGTATGCCAAGGGCTTGTGCACCCAGTGGCCCTGTCTGCAGTATATGCCAGAGCGAACTGCCCCAGTGACCAGAGCATACTACACTGCCAGAGCATCTGGATCCAGTGCACACTACACTGTGATGGACTAATGCCAAGACAATCCAGTGCACACTGTACAGTGCGATTCCCTGATCCCAGTGCACTCTGTACAGTGCGATTCCCTGATCCCAGTGCACACTGTATAGTGCGATGCCCTGATCCCAGTGCAATCCAGTGCACACTGCAGTGTGATGCCCTGATCCCAGTGCAATCCAGTGCACACTGCAGTGTGATGCCCTGATCCCAGTGCACACTGTACAGTGCGACTCCCTGATCCCAGTGCAATCCAGAGCACACTGTACAGTGCGATGCCCTGATCCCAGTGCACACTGTACCATGCGACTCCCTGATCCCAGTGCACTGTACAGTGTGATACCCTGATCCCAGTGCAATCCAGTGCACACTGTACAGTGCGATTCCCTGATCCCACTGCACACTGTATAGTGTGATGCCCTGATCCCAGTGCAATCCAGTGCACACTGCAGTGTGATGCCCTGATCCCAGTGCAATCCAGTGCACACTGTAGTGTGATGCCCTGATCCCAGTGCACACTGTACCATGCGACTCCCTGATCCCAGTGCAATCCAGTGCACACTGTACAGTGCGACTCCCCGATCCCAGTGCAATCCAGTGCACACTGTACAGTGCGACTCCCCGATCCCAGTGCAATCCAGTGCACACTGTACAGTACAACGAGCAAGAGGACACTTGTGCACGGCAGTGTTAGTGCAAGAGGGTTCTTAAGGAGCGGCACACGGTCGCCACCTCTCAGCTTCAGAGACCCGGGTTCGATCCTGACCACGAGTGCTGTCTGTGCGGAGTTTGCACGTTCTCCCCGTAACCTGCGTGGGTTTTCTCCGGGCGCTCCGGTTTCCTCCCACATCCCAAAGACGTGCGGGTTTGTAGGTTAATTGGCTTCTGTAAATTGCCCCCTAGTGTGTGTAGGACAGTGCTAGTGTGCGGGATCGCTGGTCGGCACGGACTCGGTGGGCCAAAGGGCGTGTTTCCGCACTGTATCACTAAACTAAATTAAACTCTGCATCACCGGAGAAGGGGAATAGGTGGCATTTCGGGTTCTTGATGTTGGAGGTTAGGGCAGGAGAATGGGGTTAGGAGGGATTTAATGGCAGAGTAGACTCGATGGGCCGAAAGGCCCAATACTACTCTTTACCTAATTACCTTATGAGCCTTCTTCAGACCGAGACTGAGGGAGGGGCTAACTAGAGGTATATCTGGGTTGAAACGTGGCCGTCGTGTCGGATGGAACACAGAGAGGGAGCAATGAGAGAGGATGTTGTAGAACCCTCATCGGAGAGAGAGGAGGAGTTGGATTCACGGGAGGTTGGTCTTGGAGTGGGGGATGCACCTCAAACTGCGGGCAATACATCCCAGACAATAACAGCTCACCCCCCTCCATCACACACTGGTCAACATGAGAAGCACCTTCAGCAACAGACTGGTTCCACCAAGATGCAGCACAGAACACCACAGGAGATCCTTCTTCCCTGTGGCTATCAAACTGTACAACTCCCCCCCCTTCTGTCGTGGGGTAGACTGAGACTAACTCCCCTCCCCCTCCACCAATCTTTGCACAACCCCAATCCTTTCCACTCATCACCTTAATTTCACGTTCAATGTCTTTGTTGTGTTCTTATGACTGTTGGCCGATCAATTGCCCTCCAAGGATCAATAAAGTTCTATCGTATCGTATCGGAAACTAAAACTGATGTGAGAACAAGGGGGACTTGTGCAAGTAAAAGTTTTGCTGATCTGCATGCAAAAAATATAGCTCTATACCATAGCTGGTGTTGCCAACTGTGTTGTATTAGCCGGGACATCCCGTATATTGGGCTAAATTGGTTTGTCCCGTACGGGACCGCCCTTGTCCCGTATTTGACCGCTACTACTCGGGTCGAGGGGACTGTTGGGTGGTCCAGCCCCGTCTCACCCGTCCCGACGTAGTGCAGCCCGTGGAGTGCAGCGCCTCGCCCGTGGCCCCGTCGGTCAGCAGCCCAGCCAGCTGTCCGACCTTCACTCACATAGAAAATAGGTGCAGGAGTAGAGGCCATTCAGCCCTTCGAGCCTGCACCGCCATTCAATATGATCATGGCTGATCATCCAACTCAGTATCCCATCCCTGCTTTCTCTCCATACCCCCTGATCCCTTTAGCCACAAGGGCCACATCTAGCTCCCTCTTAAAATAGCCAATGAACTGTGGCCTCAACTACCTTCTGTGGCAGAGAATTCCACAGATTCACCACTCTCTGTGTGAAAAATGTTTTTCTCATCTCGGTCCTGAAAGACTTCCCCCTTATCCTTAAACTGTGACCCCCTTGTTCTGGACTTCCCCAATATCAGGAACAATCTTCCTGCATCCAGCCTGTCCAACCCCTTAAGAATTTTGTAAGTTTCTATAAGATCCCCCCTCAATCTTCTAAATTCTAGCGAGTACAAACCGAGTATCCAGTCTTTCTTCATATGAAACTCCTGACATCCCAGGAATCAGTCTGGTGAACCTTCTCTGTACTCCCTCTATGGCAAGGGGTCACAGTTTAAGGATAAGGGGGAAATCTTTTAGGACCGAGATGAGAAAAACATTGCGTACAGTTTTGGTCTCTGAATCTGAGGAAAGACATTCTTGCCATAGAGAGAGTACAGAGAAGGTTCACCGGACTGATTCCTGGGATGTCAGGACTTTCATATGAAGAAAGACTGGATAGACTCAGCTTGTACTCGCTAGAATTCAGAAGATTGAGGGGGGATCTTATAGAAACTTACAAAATTCTTAAGGGGTTGGACAGGCTGAATGCAGGAAGATTGTTCCCGATGTTGGGGAAGTCCAGAACAAGGGGTCACAGTTTAAGGATAAGGGGGAAATCTTTTAGGACCGAGATGAGGAAAACATTTTTCACACAGAGAGTGGTGAATCTGTGGAATTCTCTGCCACAGAGGGTGGTTGAGGCCAGTTCATTGGCTATATTTAAGAGGGAGTTAGATGTGGCCCTTGTGGCTAAAGGGATCAGGGGGTATGGAGAGAAGGCAGGTACAGGATACTGAGTTGGATGATCAGCCATCATCATATCGAATGGCGGTGCAGGCTTGAAGGGCCGAATGGCCTACTCCTGCACCTATTTTCTATGTTTCTATGATAATACTGAGCCCTTTGACTATTGCAGATAGTATCACTACAAGAGATTACTTGAGTACAAAGGGGCCCTTGTCCAAGAGACGCCCCTTGCACACTTACACAGAGATTTGTCATCAAATGGCAGTTACACAAGACGTTGGTGAGGCCACATATAGAGTATTGTGTTCCGTTTTGGGCACTGTGTTATAGGAAAGATGTTGTCAAGCTGGAAAGGGTGCAGAGAAGATTTACAAGGATGTTGCCAGGACTAGAGGGTGTGAGCTACAGGGAGAGGTTGAGTAGGCTGGGTCTCTATTCCATGGAGCGCAGGAGGATAAGGGGTGATCTTAGAGAGGTGTACAAACCCACAAGAGAAATATTTCAGGTAGACGCACAGAGTTAGGGAATCAGATGAGAGAGGTTTAAAGTGCAGGGGGAAGATTTAATAGGTAACTTTATTTTCACACAAAGGGTGGTGGGTGTATGGAACACGCTGCCACATTTAGGACAGGTACACGGATAGTTTTGGGTTTAGAGGGATATGGACCAAATGCAGGTAGGTGGCTCTAGTGTGGATGGGGTGTAGAAAGGAACTGCAGGTGCTGGTTTATACCAAAGATAGAGACAAAGTCCTGGAGTAACTCAGCAGGTTGAACAGCAAAACTTCCATCAGAGATGCTGCCTGACCTGCTGAGTTAACTACAGCCCTTTGTGTCATAGATACATAGAAAATAGGTGCAGGAGTAGGCCATTCGGCACTTTAAGCCTGCACCGCCATTCAATATGATCATGGCTGATCATCCAACTCAGTATCCCGTACCTGCCTTCTCTCCATGCCCTCTGATCCCTTTAGCCACAAGGGCCACATCTAACTCCCTCTTAAATATAGCCAATGAACTGTGGCCTCAACTACCTTCTGTGGCAGAGAATTCCACAGATTCACCACTCTGTGTGAAAAATGTTTTCCTCATCTCGGTCCTAAAAGATGTCCCCCTTATCCTTAAACTGTGTGACCCCTTGTTCTGGACTTCCCCCAACATCGGGAACAATCTTCCTGCATCTAGCCTCTCCAACCCCTTAAGAATGTTGTAAGTTTCTATAAGATCCCCCCTCAATCTTCTAAATTCTAGCGAGTACAAGCCGAGTCTATCCCGTCTTTCTTCATATGAAAGTCCTGCCATCCCAGGAATCAGTCTGGTGAACCTTCTCTGTACTGCCTCTACGGCAAGAATGTCCTTCCTCAGATTAGGAGACCAAAACTGTACGCAATACTCCAGGTGTGGTCTCACCAAGACCCTGTGCAACTGCAGCAGAACCTCCCTGCTCCTATACTCAAATCCTTTTGTCCATCTTAATGTAGATGGGGCATGTTGGTCGATGCGGGCAAGTTGGGTCGAAGGGCCTGTTATGACTCTAAGAGGCGTAGAGCTAGGTAGTGTCACCACAAGAAAGCACATGTGCACAATGGTGCTTGTGAGCTGAGTTTAGCTAATTGTCACGTGTACCGAGGTACAGTGAAAAGCATTTGTTGCGTGCTAACCAGTCAGCGGAAAGACAATACATGATTACAATCGAGCCGTCCACAGTGTACAGATACATGATAAGGGAATAACATTTAGTGCAAGGTAAAGTCCGATCAAGGATAGTCCGAGGGTCACCAATGAGGTAGATAGTAGTTCAGAACTGCTCTCTGGTTGTGGTAGGATGGTTCAGTTGCCTGATAACAGCTGGGAAGAAACTGTCCCTGAATCTGGAGGTGTGCGTTTTCACACTTCTGTACCTCTTGCCCGACGGGAGAGGGGAGAGGGGAGAAGAGGGGAGTGAGACTGGTCCTTGCCAAGGCAGCGTGAGGTGTAGATGGATTCGACGGAAGGGAGGTTGGTTTGTGCGATGGTCTGGGCTGCGTCCGCAACTCCCAAAAAGAGATTTCTTGCGGGTGCCCTTGTGCAAGAGACACCCTTGCACATTGACACAAGGAACGATGGCAAAACAGGTCCAGAATGGCCAGGCCCAGTCTTTAACAAAGTATATCATATTGACCAGAGGCACACAGGACTGCCTCTCGAACCCACACAACATACTTATTCATAGCAAGGTAAATCTTCCAAAACAACATAGATTCACCAGAAACTTCTCCATTCATAGAAACATAGAAAATAGGTGCAGGAGTAGGCCATTCTGCCCAACGAGCCTGCACCGCCATTCAATATGATCATGGCTGATCATCCAACTCAGTATCCCATACCTGCCTTCTCTCCATACCCCCTGATCCCTTTAGCCACAAGGGCCACATCTAACTCCCTCTTAAGTATAGCCAATGAACTGGCCTCAACTACCTTCTGTGGCAGAGAATTCCACAGATTCACCACTCTCTGTGTGTGAAAAATGTTTTCCTCATCTCGGTCCTAAACGATTTCCCCCTTATCCTTAAACTGTGACCCCTTGTTCTGGACTTCCCCAACATCGGGAATAATCTTCCTGCATCTAGCCTGTCCAACCCCTTAAGAATGTAAGTTTCTATAAAATCCCCCCCAACCCCGAATCTATCCAGTCTTTCTTCATATGAAAGTCCTGCCATCCCAGGAATCAGTCTGGTGAACCTTCTCTGTACTCCCTCTATGGCAAGAATGTCCTTCCTCAGATTAGGAAACCTAAACTGTACGCAATACTCCAGGTGTGGTCTCACCAAGACCCTGTACAACTGCAGTAGAACCTCCCTGCTCTTATACTCAAATCCTTTTGCTATGAATGCTAATATACCATTCGCTTTCTTCACTGCCTGCTGCACCTGCATGCCTACTTTCAATGACTGGTGTACTATGACACCCAGGTCTCGTTGCATCTCCCCTTTTCCTAATCGGCCACCATTCAGTCCAAAACTGGATTTTCAGCACAAGATAGACCACATTGAAGATATTTCACTAACATGGAATAATCCCAATTGATTCTCTCTCTCTATCTCTCACTCTCTCCGAGCCCGGGGTCTGAAACAGTGACCAGCAACTCCCCCTCCCCCCCCTCCCCACCCCACACACCCCCATTCAAAGATAACCCAGCCTTTGACTGCATTACAGTCACGCACACACACACGCACTACATGCCACACTCACGCACGCAGTCTTGATTAGTGCGGGTGTCAGGGGTTATGGGGAGCAGCAGGACATGGGGTTAGGAGGGAGAGATAGATCAGCCATGATTGAATGGCGGAGTAGACTTGATGGGCCGAATGGCCTAATTCTGCTCTGAGAACGGACAGGGAGGGAGAGAGGGGGAGGGGGGGAGGTGGGGGAGGGAGGGGGGGGAGGGAGGGAGAGGGAGAGAGACAAAATGCTGGAGTAACTCAGCGGGACAGGCAGCATCTCTGGAGAGAAGGAATGGGTGACGTTTCGGGTCTCTGTGTGTGTCTGTGTCTGACTGTGTGTGTCTGAATCTATGTATGTGTGAGCGTGTGTGTGTGTGTTTGAGTCTCCCTGTGTGTGTGTGTCTGAGTCAGTGTGTGTGTGTGTGTGTGTCTGAGTCAGTGTGTGTGTGTGTGTGTCTGAGTCAGTGTGTGAGTGTGTCTGAGTCTGTGTGTGTGTCTGTCTAGATGTGTGTCTGTCTGTCTATATGTGTGTGTGTGTGAGTCTATGTGTGTGTGAGTCTATGTCTGGAGAGAGGGTGTGAGTGTGTGTATGAGTGTGTGTGTGTGATTGAGAAGGAGAATGTGGAGATGGGTGTGAGTGAGACTGAGGGAGAGAGCCAGCAACAGTGGTGATGGGGATAGTTGAAATCCACAATGTTGAGGGAGGGAGGGGGAGAAACAGCCGGGTGAATCACTGAAAGCGCCAGAAATGGCAACAGCCACCAGAAAGAGAGACCTGAGGGAGGGAGGGTGGGGGGAGCAGAGGCCGAGGGGAGAGAGAGACAAGGGCTGACAGAGAAATGATTTACTCCCACAGCCACTCTATCCCCACCTCTCCCCCTCTCCAGAATGGCCCTCCTCCCTCCTCTCCTCCTTTAACCCTCCTCCCCTCTCTCCCTCCCCCTCCTCTCCTCCTCCCAGCCTCCACCTAACCTCTACTCCCTCTCAGTCACTCTCTCCCTCCCTCCTCCACGCTCTCTTTCCCCTTTCTCTCTCTCTCCTTTCTCCCCCTCCCTCTCTCTCCTTTCTCTCTCTCCCCCCCCCCCTCTCTCCTCTCCCTTTTCACTCTCACCCCCTCTCTCTCTCTACCCTCTTCTCTCTCCCCCCCTCCTCCTTCCCCTCTCTCCCCTTCTCTCTCTCCCTTTCCCTCCCCCTCTCTCTCTCCCATTTTCTCTCACCCCCCTCTCTCTCTCCTCTTTCTCTCTCGCTCTCTCTATCTCCCCCTCTCTCTCTCCCCCCTCTCTCTCCCTCCCTCCCCCGCCCCCCCCTTCCCTCTCTCTCCCCCACCCTCCCCCCCTCTCTCTCTCCTTCCCCTCTTTCCCACCCTCCCCCTCTCTCTCACCCTCCCCCCCTCTCTCTCTCTCTCTCTCTCTCCAACATATACAAAAAAATAAAGGAAAACATATTCTGGCCCGCCATCTTGCCGGGCTGCACAATGTTCTTGGTGCGTTGTGTGTGTGTGTGTGCGTTGTGTGTATGTGCGTTGTGTGCGTTGTGTGTGTGTGTCTCAGGCCCCCAGCTCAAAGCATTGTGACTTTTCCTCCTTTCTCTCCCCACTCCCTCCTTCCCTCTCTCCACTCTCCCTGCCTCTCTCCTTCCCTCTCTCCTCTCTCCTTCCTTCTCTCCACTCTCCCCACTGCCTCCTTCCCTCTCTCCCTCCACTCCCTGCCTCTCTCCTTCCCTCTCTCCCCGGGAGACGGGGGAAACTC
>NW_026575842.1:0-29469 GCF_028641065.1 Leucoraja erinaceus | reverse complement strand
AAACAAACTGCTGGAGGAACTCAATGGGTCAAGCAACATCCGTGGAGTAGAGTGATGGTCTAGTATTTGGTTGAGATCATGTCCCAGGACACTTATTTTTAAAATATCTTTGTACATTTAAATATGAATAAAATACAAATAGTGAAAGGCCTGGATAGAATGGGTGTGGTGAGGATATTTCCACAAGTGGGAGTGTCCAGGACCAGCGGCCATAGCCTCAGAATAAAAGGACGTACGTTCAGAAGGATATGAGGAGGAATTTCTTTAGTCAGAGGGTGATGAATCTGTGGAATTCTTTACCACAGAAGGCTGTGGAGGCCAAGTCAATATATGTTTTTTATAAGTTGGAGATTGATAGGCTCTTAGTTAGTATGGTTACCAAGGGTTACGGGGAGAAATCAGGAGAATGGGGTTGAGGGAGAAAGGTAGATCAGCCATGATTGAATGGTAGAGTAGACTTGATGGGCCAAATGGCCTAATTCTACTCCTATATCATGAGACCCGGGTTCAATCCCGACTGCGGGTGCTGTCTGTACCGAGTTTGTACGTTCTCCCTGTGACCGTGTGGGTTTTCTTCGGCTGCTCCGGTTTCTTACCGCACCATGTCAAAGGTTGTGGAGAGAAGGCAGGAGAATGGGGTAGGAGAAGATAGATCAACCATGATTGAATTGGAGTAGACTTGATGGGTCGAATGGTCTAATTCTACTCCTATTCCATTTTACCGTATGACTCCAAAGACAAACAGGTTTGTAGGTTAATTGGCTTTGGTAAAAATTGTAAATTGTCCATAGTGTGGGTCGGATAGTGTTTGTGGACGAAGGAAATTATTGTTGATTTCAGGCAGACCAGAGGGGGCAGACATACCCCCATCCATATAAACGGGACAGAGGTGGAGCGCGTCTCCAACTACAAATTCCTCGGGGTACAAATCTCGGAGGATCTGTCCTGGTCCCTCAACACCTCCAAGCTGATCAAAAAGGCGCAGCAGCGCCTTTACTTCCTGAGGAGGCTCAAGAAAGTTCACCTGTCCCCCCAGATCCTGACCAACTTTTACCGCTGTACCATCGAAAGCATCCTGACCACCTACTTCACGGTATGGTACAGCAGTTGCACCGTAGCGGACAGGAAGGCACTACAACGGGTGGTGAAAACCGCTCAGTACATCATCGGTGCCCCGCTCCCTGCCATGGATGCCCTCCACTGAAAACGGTGTCTGAGACGGGCCGGGAAGATCATCAAAGACCCCTCCCACCCCAACCATGGACTGTTTGCCCTCCTCCCATCAGGCAGGCGGTACAGGAGCCTCGGGTCTCGTACCAGTAGGATGAGGAACAGCTTCTACAATAATACCATCACATTGCTGAACTCGGAGTCCCGCCGCTAGACTTCTCCAGTCTCTCCGTCCACATTGTTCGATTATTGTTTGATTATTCTGTATTTTTATTTTTATTTCTATATTGCACTATACTATGGACAGACGCTAAACTGCATTTTGTTGTACCCATACTTGTATCTGTGCAATGACATTAAAGTTGAATTGAATTGAATTGAATTGTGTACGGGGATCGCAGGTGGGCATGATTTGGTGGGCCTAAGGGCCTGTTTCAACGCTGTATCTCTGTACCAAACTAAACTAAATAAACATAGAATGGAAGAATAAACATTTTAAGTAAGTGTTTTATTTAATCATTGCCACAGCTTGGTTCTGTAAAAAATTGGGTCTTCACATAATCCCAGTGCTAGATAACTACCAGTGCAATAGGCTCTCTGTCATATTACCACCAGCTGTTCTTTTATCAGTCCCAAACCTTAACATCATCTATCACTTGCTTCACAGCAAGGTGCCTTTCAGGCACACTACCATCATTCAGAAGGCAGTGACCCACGATGTCAGGAGACCAAGGATTTATAGATCATTTGGCGTGAGGCAAAGTGACTTGCAAAATATTTTTTTTAAAAACAAAGTCGGTCTGGTTTATCTGTAACGAACAACCAGGCAACAGTTAATGCCCTGTTAGGAAAAACATGCATTTATTCAACCGGAAGGCACATCTTGGCTAAAACGTTTACAGAAGCGATCGTACTATTTTTAGACAAATGCAAACAAAGTGAGAGATTATTTAAGATGCGGCCATGGTATTTTGTAGTCCCACCACCGATTTTCCGTCAACTGGTGGTCCACCCCCCCCCTTTAATACAGCCAAAATTCCCCCAAGAAATCTCCCTGAAAAGGTGGCGACTAGACTGGGTAAAGTGGCCGATCTCTACCTCAACCGGATTTCCGTGCCGATTGGCGGGTCCAATTTGGTCCCTGTGGTCAAGGATCTGGAACTTTGGCCTGGCTGGATCCGGCAGATCCGTTCCCCATAGCCGACTTCCATGGCCGACTTTGTGGGCCACAGCTTGGTCACATCTCGCCCCCACCGCCCAAGGCCGTGACCTCTGCAGGTTGGGCAAAACAGATAATCCAGAAAGGCTCTGGAACCCAGGGCAATGGAAAATCAGCAGTGGGCCTGTACTAAGTTTGCATTACTCAGAGTACAGCAGAATCATAGTTTTAGTGCTTTAATTGTTCTTTTCCCATGGAAAGTATATGGAGATATTATCTTGCTTATCTTGCTTGGGTGGCACAGTTTATATGATTGTGGGCTGGCAACAGTTTAAGAATATCTTAATAATGATATACTACATCTAGTCAGACAAAAAGGAATTGAAATTCATGAGATAGTCTTGACCGACGGATCATAGAGTGATCCAGCATGGAAACAGGCCCTTTGGCCCAACTTGCCCACACTGGCCAACATGTCACAGCTACACTTGTCCCACCAGCCTGCGTTTGGCCCATATCCCTCCAAACCTGTCCTATGCACGTACCTGTCCAACTGTTTCTTAAACATTGGGATAGCCCCAGCCTCAACTACCTCCTCTGGTAGCTTATTTCATACACTCACCTTTGTATGAAAACGTTACCCATCAGATTCTTATTAAATATTTTCCCCTTAACATTAACCTATGTCCTTTGGTCCTCGTTTCACATAGTCTTGGCACGAGACTCTGCGCATCTACCCTATCTTTTCTTTTCATGATTATATATACCTCTAAAGAGGGTCCTGCAACAAATAGGAACTCTTAGGCCCAGTTAACTTCAAGAACAGGGTACTGATTGGCGATGATCAGCCATGATCACATTGAATGGAGATGCTGGCTCGAAGGGCCGATGGCCTACTCCTGCACCTATTGTCTATTGTCTAAGACATTTTTAATAACTTTAGACTTGAATCATAGAAAAGGTTGCACGGGAGCGTAGGTTTACAGGTTAAATATTATTCGAGCAAACTATAAAATAGCACGTAGAAACAAAGAACCGCTGATGCCGGTTTATATCAAAGATAGACACAAAGTGCTGGAGTAATTCAGCGGGCCAGGCAGCATGTGTGGAGAAGAAGGATGGTTGACATTTTGGATTGGGAACCTTCTTCATAGCTCAGGGGCACAGTCCCTCACCGTCAGAGCGCATGTCTGATGGTGTTGGTGATGTCTGGCTCTTAGTGCTGGTCTTTGAAGGAGAAGGGCCCTAACCCAAAATGTCACGTTTCTTCTTTCTCCGGAGATGCTGCCTGGCCTGCTGAGTTAACAAAGTAGTACATTTTACTGTGATGCTATACTGAGGCCTCACAATCCATGAAAGACGTGGCGAGATATCCAAGAATACAGTACAAATTACTGACTAATATCATTATTAACCTCACACAGAGAGTGGTGAATCTCTGGAACTCTCTGCCACAGAGGCTAGTCGAGGCCAGTTCATTGGCTATATGTAAGAGGGAGTTAGATGTGGCCCTTGTGGCTAAGGGGATCAGAGGGTATGGAGAGAAGGCAGGTACGGGATACTGAGTTGGATGATCAGCCATGATCATATTGAATGGCGGTGCAGGCTCGAAGGGCCGAATGGCCTACTCCTGCACCTAATTTCTATGTTTCTATGTTTCTATGTAACCTGCAGACAAACTGGTTGGGTTAATTTCCTGAGGCAGTGTGGTGCAGCTGGTAGAGTTGATGCCTCACAACAGCAGAGACCCGGGTTCAATCCTGGCTTCAGGTGCTGTTTATGAGGAGTTTGCACATTCTCCCTGTGACCGCATGGGTTTCCTTTGGGTGTTTAGTTTATTATTATTAGCACATGTGCTCCGATACTGTGTACAGGTTTTTTGTTGCATTCAACCAGTCATAGAAACATGATTTCAATCAAGCCGCCCACAGCATAAAGGGGAACGCAAAGGGTGCTCCGGCTTCTTCCCACATCCCAAAGACGTGTGGGTTTGTAGGTTAATTAAGGTGTCGAGTGTGGTTGACAAAGTGAGATAACTGTGAACTAGTGTCAAGAGGTAATTCAGTCTTCTTCTTGCGTATGGCGTGCACAGCCTAAAGTTGTTGGACAACTTGTTCTCTTTGATCTTATTTGAATGTGCACGCCGGGCTGATTGCATTTGTCGAAACAGGGCGGACCATGTGAAGGTTGCAATCTCCCACCCCTTCATTGCAGTTATCAAGATGACAAAGACCAGCTTCAAAGACTATCATTACTGACCCTTCTTCAGACACATCACCCATTCCTTCTCTGCAGAGATGCTGCCTGTCCCGCTGAATTACTCCAGCATTTTGTGCCTACCTTCGATTGAAACCAGCATCTGCAGTTCTTTCATACACACTATCATTAATGATTTGTTTTCTTCCTGTTCTTTGTCCTATTATTTTTTACTTTTAGTCTTTCTTTCATGACTGACACAATGGTTTCAGTACTGTTGCAAGATCTGGCACAGATACATACTTTATCTAGGACAGATCCAAGTTCTTCATTGTTTTCAGGTTTTCTTGTTTTCAAACTAGCTTCCATCTTTTATTTAGCTGACTGCAATTTGTAGCCGGAGACAAGATGTCAAGTATCCCATAAGGCTTTGTGTGGATATGTTGCTGGTGAGGGTGGGATGCTGGGAACTACAGTGAATGAAGGAGATATGATCCACACTTGGTCGGCATTAGTTGAGAACGTAGCTGAGACAGCCTTACAGCCTTGTGAACTATCCCAGTGTAAACCATTCGACTAGGATCTATCTGGAGGAACTATCTGAGACCTGTCATTCTATAGGAGAAGCATTTGCTGTGCATAACACAGATAGATGCTTAGTTTAGTTTAGAGATACAGCATGGAGGATTCAGCATGGATACAGCAGGATTCGGAGGCTTACTGCAGGTCTGACAGACAGTAATATTGGGGGCCCGCGGGTCCCTGTTGGGAGACCGCTTTTCGAGGCTTCTGCAACGGCGACTTCTCCCGCCCGAGTAGCGGGGTCAAGGATGACCTGGAGCGGGGCCTTACATCATCGCCCGGCGTGGCTTCAACGGCTGCGGGACTTTGCTAGCGCCCGCCGGGGGCTCCAACAACAAGACCCGGAGCGTGGCCTTGCATCGCCTGGCGTGGCTTTAATGGCCGCGGGACAATTGCCATCGCCCGCCGGGGGCTTTGACTCTGACATCGGGAGGGGAATGGGGAGTGCAGGGGAGAGATAAGTTTTTTTGCCTTCCATCACAGCGAGGAGGAGATGCGCTGTGATGGATGTCTGTGTAAATTGTGTTGTGTCTTGGGTCTTTTTTTTATGTGTGTATGACTGCAGAAACAACATTTCATTTGAGCCTCTATGAGATTCAAGTGACAAATAAATTGTATTGTGTATTGTGTGGAAGCAGGCCCTTTGGCTCACCGAATCTGCATCGACCAGCGATCACCCATACACCAGTTCTATCCTACACTCTAGGGACAATTTACAGAAGCTAATTAACCCGGGTTCGATCCTGACTACGGGTGCGTGTCTGTATGGAGTTTGTACATTCTCCCCGTGACCTGCGAAAGTTTTCTCCAGGTGCTCCGGTTTCCTCCCACACTCCAAAGATGTCCAGGCTTGTAGGTCAATTGGCTTTGATAAATTGTCCCTAGTATGTAGGATAGTGCTAGTGTAAGGGAATCGCTGGTCAGCACAGACTTGGTGGGCCGAAGGGCCTGTCTCTGTGCTGCATCTCTAAACTAAAAGAAAACTCCAAACCTGCATGGCTTTGGAATGTGGGAGGAAACTGGAGCACCCAGGGAAAACCCACGCAGTCACGGGGATAAGGAACCAACTAAGTATGGACAGCACCTGTAGCTGGGATCAAATGCGGGCCTTTGGCGCTGTAAGGCAGCAACTCTATCTGCAGCGCCACTGTGCCGCCAACTCTAATAAATAAGGAACCAAATGGCTAAGGTAATTGTGGAGTGGCACCAGCAGAAATAGGAAACATAGAAAATAGGTGCAGGAGTAGGCCATTCGGCTCTTCGAACCAGCACCACCATTCAAGATGATCATCCTAAATCAATACCCCGTTCCTGCTTTCTCCCCATATCCCTTGATTCTGTTGGCCCTCTCAGCTATATCTCTCTTGTTTAAACATCCAGTGAATTGGCCTCCACTTCCTTCTGTGGCAGAGAATTTCACTCATTCAAAGAAGCACATTCATGTATGGAAAGGGAAATGGATACATGATTAATGAACCTTTCAGCAATTAGATGTTAGCAAAAGCGAAATGGATGCATCTTGCTCAGTCCTTGAATGAATGACAGCTTTAAGAATTGACTTCAGAATCACGTCACGGACTGGGTGGATGACAAAGGAAAGCCTTAAGAAGATTGGAGACAAAACTATTTATAAGAAGGGACATCAGACATACGTAGCGGCAACCCTGGGGTCAACCATCGCTAGAAGAAAAGGACACTGATGTTGAAACTCAAGAGAAAACTGCTACCATGTCAGAGTGAATTGGCCAAATTCATTTCATCCAAGCCGCAAGTCTTGTGCTTTAATGTACGATGTGATAAGTTGGAAAAGTAGATTAAATGTGAGTTATAAGAAGTCTGTTGCATGCATGCATGTTTAAGTAACTCAAGTGCTAATAAAAAATTAAATTGTACAAAGTTTTGGTTCAGAGTCTCTTTGTCGGTTATGTCAGTGGATACCCTCGGAGGCAATTGGTTCAACACATTCATTTGCATCAACTTTCATCTCAAGATAAATGGCTCCTTTCTGTGCAAGTTTACACTATGCACATAATATATAGCTACCCGAATCCTTTTTATCATTCAACAATCTTGTTCTTTGGCATTAATAGTCCATCATCTTGTGGAAAGAAAAGCAGTGTTAATGTTTGAAGCCAAAAGCCCTTTGTCAGTTATAATACTTTCCACACATGCTGCCTGATGTGTTCAGTGTTCACTATATTTTTTATTTCAGGCTTCCAGTACCAACAGTTCTTTCGAGTTGTAGGTAAGACATTGGTCCTGCTTGGGTCAATGTCACGGGTCATCACAGTGGCACAGCGGTAGAGTTGCTTCCTTACAGTGCCAAAGATCTGGCTTTGTTCCTGACTCCAGGTGCTGTCCGTATGGAGTATGTACGTTCTCCTCGTGACCGCGTGGATTTTCCCTGGATGCTCCGGTTCACCCAACACTCCAAAGACATACCGGTTTGTAGGTTAACTGGCTTTGGTTAAAATATTAAATTTATCCCAGTGTGTAGGATAGAACTAATGCATGGGGTGATCACTGGTTGGCGTGGGCTCGGTGGGCCGAAGGGCCTGTTTCTGAGCTGTATCTCTAAAGACACACTATAATTAGGTATGTTACAAAACCTACCTGAATCGTGGCTGAGAATCTGCCCCAGCCCCGTGTGTGTGATTTTGGCGCTGTTTAGAGGGGGCGGGTTTAAAACGCGATTTTTACTAGGCTGTTGCAATCGAAAATGTTCAGCCTAGTAAATCATTAATGGAGAATCGCTGAAAGGCCCTGTCGCAAAAGGTATTATTAGTTTTTATGGCCTTGTATAATAATTATAGTAGTTTTAAAATCACTCTCTAAACCCGCGACCTCTCGCAGCCCCAGGGTTTTATAAATCAAACAATTAAAGGTATGTACCTTATTTTTACATTAAAAGGGGCTTCTTAAGAACCCTGTATATAAAGTTTTCTATAGCGAGTAGCTCATTTTGGGCTCTTTATATCCCGCAGTATTTTTCTGGGCATTTGAGGGCACATATCCACTGCAATGTGAACATTCTAAACCATCGTGTTCTCAGGAACCCACTAGAAAGCTGATTTAAATGGACTTTAATTTACAGCAATTGAACACTAAATTCCTTCCATTTGGCCTATAAATTGATATAAATGAGATTTAAAAATCATGTTTAATTGTGAATTATTTGTGAATATTATTTGGACACTTAGGCTATTTAAAAATGTTAATCATTTATTAAGAAATGGATAGATGTCTAGATCTAGCAATTGAAGTTTGAAATTAGCTACAATTGGGTAACTAACTAATATTATGCTTTAATTTCAGGTCATCCAAGTAAGATTATTTTATATTTGTTTCAGAATGGTTCAATCTATGATAACTGAAAAATTCATTCAGTTCTCTTAATTTTTAAGAAGGTTATGGGCTTTTGACTGTCCATGATCACATCTTTTTTTGTTATGTCCATAGAAAATCAATAGGGAACAAGATGCTAATTTCCGAGTATGAAAATGGCCATAATTTTTTTATTACTTGAGATATGAAAGTGAATTAGGTGTCAAATTAAACTTATTTTTATGCTTTATCTGATGGGATAAATTGCAGACATGATTTTTTAAATCTCAAAATTTTGTAACATTGCTACTATTATCACCTGAGTTACACAGTTATTCCAGCTTTAACTGCCACTACAATTATTGTTGCATATTCACTCTGGCACGATGAGAAGTCCACTCTGATCTTATTTAGTTCAGTTTAGAGATACAGCGTGGAAACAGGCCCTTCGGCCCACCGAGCCCGCACCGGCCAGCGATCTCCCGCACATGAACACTATCCTACACACACTAGGGACAATTTTAACATTTACCAAAGCCAATTAACCTATAAACCTGCACATCTTTGGAGTATGGAAGGAAACCGAAGATCTTGGAGAAAACACATGCGGTCACGGGTAGAACGTCCAAACTCCGTACAGACAGCACCCGTTGTCGGGATTGAACCCGGGTCTCCGGCGCTGCAAGCAATGTAAGGCAGCAACTCTACCGCTGCGCCACCGTGCCACTCTACCTTTTCCAAATTTTCTTCCATTTGATTCACCAAGACACACCAAACGGTCAAGGCTTATAATGGAATGGTTCTTGGATGTCTGATTTAGCTGAACACTTCTTTCCAATCTAGCTTCAATACGATGAACCAAGTTTTGCCTATCAACGATGGTTGATGAATGTTATCAGTGGCAACAAGTTGCTGCAGAGAAACAAAGTGCCCGAGGAACTCAGCAGGTCAGGCCGTACCTGGAGAGGGAAATGGACTGCCAATGTTTTGGCTTAGGACCTTTCATCTGGACTGAAAGGGTAGAGGGGAGGTAGGCAGTATAATGCGGTGAGCAAGAAGTGGCATGTATTTCAGTTTAATTTATTGTCACGTGTACTGAGGTACAGTGAAAAGCTTTTGTTGCATGCAAATCAGTCAACGGAAAGACAATACATGATTACAATCGAGCCATTTATAGTGTATAGATACATGATAACGGAATAATGTTTAGTGCAAGATAAAGCCAGTAAAGTCTAATCAAGGATAGTCCGAGGTCGATAGTAGTTAGCACTGTTCTCTAGTAGTAGTAGGATGATTCAGTTGCCTGATAACAGTGGGGAAGAAACTGTCCCTGAAACTGGTTGTGTGCGCTTTCACACTTCTACACCTTTTGCGTGATGGGAGAGGAGAGAAGAGAGATGTGACTCGTCCTTGATTATGCTGCTGGCCTTGCCGAAGCAACGTGAGGTGTAAATGTAGTCAATGGAAGGGAGGTTCATTTTGTGTGATGGTCTAGGCTGTGTCCACACTTTGCTGCAATTTCTTGCGGTCTTGGAAGGAGCTGTTCCCAAAATTGATCGATCCGGGTGATGGGCGGGGGGGGGGGGGGGGGGGGGGGGGGGGGGGGGGGGGGGGGGTGGATTGGTGGATGGAGTCAGGTTGGGGAGAGAGGGGTGCAGAAAGCACCCATAGAGCTCCAGATTCTAATCTCTGCCGTCTCTTGTGAGATGACAAATCACCAAATGCATAGGTCAGGCAGCATCTCTGAGACCCGAAATGTCACCCTTTTCTTCACTGCAGAGACGCTGCCTGTCCTGCTGAGTTACTCCAGCATTTGGTGTCTATCTTGTTACTTGCCTGACTGCGCCAACTTGCTCTTTGCAACATTGTTTTGATGTGCCTAAATATACATACATTTTCACTAGTTTTAATGTTATTCTATTCACTCCCTATCTTTTATGCCTTGGGACCGAAAGCTCCAGTACTTGAGTTAAACTATTCAGTTTTAAGGGTGAAGTGTTAATAAACCAAACTAGCATGTCAACAATACAATTGGAGGTGATATCTTGCCAACTACTCTTTGATAAGATGACAGTGGAATTTTTCTACATGACAACTGAAAGCAATTCATTTTCTAATAGTGGTGAACATAATTATACATCAAGCAAAATGACCTAAAATATTAATAAACCTGTCATCATGGTGTCAGGACACAATGTTTCAGACTCAACTCAAATTGCAGCAGACAATATTTTCATTGGAAAGAAAAGTAGTTTTTACATCCGAAGCATTTATTTCTATTATGTGCGATATATTCATTGCCATTTGCTGCTTCTTCTTTCACACCGGCAGATTTTAAAGCTGAATTGTTTATACTGGTGAATGCGTCTAGTACGGTGGTGCAGCGGTAGAGTTGCGGCCTTACAGCGCTTACAGCGCCACGGACCCGGGTTCGATCCCGAATACGGGTGCTGTCCGTACGGGAGTTTGAACGTTCTTCCCTTGACCATCTGGGTTTTCTCCGAGATCTTCGCTTTCCTCACACATTCTAAAGACGTCCAGGTTTGTAGGTTAATTGTAAAATTGTCCCAAGTGTGTGTCGGATAGTGTAAGTGTGCGGGTGATCGCTGGTCGGCGTGGACTCGGTGGGCCGAAGGGCATGCCTCCGTGCTGTATCTCTAAACTAAATCAAAACCCATACTGAGTAATTTCTCTGGTAGGTTGCAGGGTTCCAACCATGACAACAATTCTTATATTGTACCTTTAATTTGTATTGACTGTGCGTTAGAAATAATTGTGTGTGCTGGTGAATGCGTCTAGCTTTCGTGCTGCTTCCGCGATGCATTTTGTTTGCAAGGTTGGTGAGATACTGTGAAAATAATTACAGAACAGCCAAGCTGCTGATATTTGTGGAGTATTCCGAGGCACTTGGGGGCCATTAATTTGATTATACCTTTTCGTCCCAGCAGGTGGCAGCAGGTGAGTAAACGAAATAGGAGAAGGAAATCAGAATTCAATAGATATCTATTAGTCATAGAGTCATAGAGTGATACAGTGTGGAAACAGGCCAACTGGCCCACACCAGCCAACATGTCCCATCTACACTAGTCCCACCTGCCTGTGCTTGGTCCGTATCCCTCCAAACTTGCCCTATCTATGTACCTGTCTAACTGTTTCTTAAATGTTGGGATAGTCCCAGCCTCACCTACCTCATCTCTCAGCTTCTTCCATGCACCCACCACCCTTTGTGTGGAAAAGTTACCCCTCAGATTCCTGGTACATCTTTTCCCCTTCGCCTTAAACCTATGTCCTCTGGTCCTCGATTTCCCCTACCCTGGGCAAGAAACTCTGTGCATCTACCCGATCTATTCCTCTCATGATTTTATGCACCTCTATAAGATCACCCCTCATCCTCCTGCACTCCATGGAATAGAGACCCAACCTACTCAACCTCTTCCTATAGCTCACACCCTCTAGTCCTGGCAACATCCTCGTAAATGTTAGTATTGTCACATTTGGAATAAAACATTACACAGTAAAATAAATTTTGCATGTAATAATGCCGGTGCCGTCATGTGTATTGTATTGTATTGTATTCAAATTTATTGTCATTGTCTCAATTAGAGAACAAAATGAATTTCCCTTTACAGTCAGTATCATAATAAATAAATAAATAATAAATATTAAAACATATTAAAAAAATAAATTAAAATAAAAATAAAATAAAAAAAAAGAAGGCTGTAGTGGCTGCATCAGTGGATATTTTAAAGGCAGAGATAGATACATTCCTGATTAGTACAGGTGCCCGAGGTTATGGGGAGAAGGTAGGGGAATGGGATTAGGAGGGAGAGGTAGATCAGCCATGATTAAATTGGTGCCCCACTCCCTTTCCTGTTGTAGATCCATCAGAAGTGGAGCATCAGCAGAGCCATCTCCATTATCAAGGACCCCTACCATCCATCACACCACATCTTCTCCATTCTGCCATCTGGGAAGAGGTACAGGAGCATCAGCTGCAAAACCAGCAGGATGCTACACAGCTTCTTCCCACAGGCAATAAGACTGGTTAACGGACTGTGTCCCCACCCAAATATATCATATATCATACACCAACACATCTAACCTCGCCTATACTTTGACAGCTAGGCACCTGTCAAAGCAAAGGCACTGTTTTCAGTCTGAATGTCTGTTATTATTTTAATTTTTAGGCCTATTTTAGATATGGTAATTTTAATTTTTAAAGCTATATGTATTTATTCTGTTTTTATTAACCGCACTGATGGGAACTGATTGAGAAACAATGTTTTCATTTCATCTGTGTATGTAAGTACTCAGTTAAAATGACATTAAAGTAAATACTGAATACTGAGTAGATTTGATGGGCCGAATGATCTAATTCTACTCCTATTCCTTATGACCTTATGGTACCATTTTATTGAGTTTAGAGTCCTGATTTGTTCTATGGGAGAGGCTCCCGATCCCCTCCAGTGCCCAGGACCGGCTCAGCCCGTGAACCGTCATCCCTCTCTTCTCCTCGTCGGCCATCTTGTGTCCTCGGGGTTGACCTCCTTGCAGCCTACCTAAAGGCACTGGAGGCATTAGCCCGGCTCACCCTCCCACCGGCCTTTGCTCCACACGCTCGTTGTAGGCAGCGACTCCATTCCAAGTCTGGCGAACGTTCGGGATGGTGGTTTCCGCATCCGATGGTCGCCCAACAAAGACTCTCCGCTGGTTTGGCTTCAAGACAAAGCCCCCAAATGCGTTTGCCCTCCTCGACAGTGAAGTGCTGGGGAAAAACTTCAAGGAAGTACTTAGCTGTCAAGGTCCAATTTTAATGTTCCAGGCTAATGGGTAGCATCAGGCATTTGAACATTAATATTCATAAACACTTCTGCTATCCTTTGAGATAACACTATTAAAGGAGAGATAATGAGGTGATAAGGTTTTGACACTTTCTGACCATTTATGTACTTTCTGTACATTTGGGTTACATGGAATGGTGATATAACGGGATCATCATTTTAATATCTGCATTTCTGCGTGTGCTTGTGTGCTGCAAAGCCTCAAATATGCTGAACATCCCGAGCAGCAGGAAGCATAATAAAGAAAATATTACCAACATATTTTTCTGATGAAAATTGAATTATTTTGTGTGATGCCAAGAAATAATTTAATATCCATTGCATGAGAAAAATTATAGAAAAGTCACCTGACAAAAATTAGAACGCTGAGCATTGGATGACAGGTATTAGGTTGCTATCCTTTTACAGATTAACTTGCCACTTCCTAAGGTGAAATGTGCTTTGTTATCCATTTGGCATAAGTTTAAATCAGTGTGTTGATAACAGATCCAAATTTAGTTCTTGTTATGTTTCATTTTTGAGTGCAGATGAGAAATCCAGAACCACCTGACTTTTGCCCAAATTTGTACTCCATTTCATTTAACATTGAAGTCTTTAAATGATTGTAGAACTCTGGAGATGTCATACAAAGAATATTGAACAGGGCAGCACAGTGGTGCAGCGGTAGAATTGCTGCCTTACAGCGCCGGAGACCAGGGTTCGACCCTGACTAAGAGTGCTATCTGTACGCTCTCCCTGCGAACTTGAGGGTTTTCTCCAGGTGCTCCGGTTTCCTCCCACTTTCTAAAGATCTGCAGGTTTGTAGGTTAATTAGCTTCTGTAAATTTTACTTATGCGTAGGATAAAACTTAGTGTGTAGAATAGCTGTTCGGTGCTGACTGGGTGGGCCAAAGGGCCTGTTTCAACACTGCATCTCTAAAGTAAACTACAGTAGGTTGGATAACAGGTTCTGACCATCAAAGCTATGCCAACTTGCAGGGCTGTCCTATGGATCTTATTTCCCATATTATTTTCAAGTAACCCATGTAATCTTTGTACCTTTCCATACCTCTTGTCTCCCTCTTCCCTGACTTGGTCTGAAACATCAGCTATTGCTTTCCTCCAGAGCTGCCGGCTGACCAGCTCAGTTACTCCAGCATTTTGTGTTTACCGACAGTGTAAACCAGCATCTGCAGTTCCTTCCTACACTCACTGTTGCTGTTCACTCTGCAGCATCAGGTATCAGGCCTTCAAGAGTCAAGTCATGGAGACATAGAGTGATACAGCATGGAAACAGGTCCTTCGCCCCAACTTGCCCACACCGGTCAACATGTCCCTGCTACACTAGTCCCCCCTGCCTACACTGACCCATATCCCTCCAAGCCTGTCCTATCCATGAACCTGTCCAACTGTTTCTTAAACGTTGGGATAGTCCCAGCCTCAACTACCTCCTCTGGCAGCTTGTTCCATACAACCCACCACCCTTTGTGTGAAAAAGTTACCACTCAGATTCCTATTAAATCTTTTCCCCTTCTCCTTGACCCTATGTCCTTTGGTCCTCGATTCATGTAGTCTTGGCACGATACTCTGCGCATCTACCCTATCTGTTCCTCTCATGATTATATATACCTCTAAAGAGGGTCCTGCAACAAATAGGAACTCTAAGGCCCAGTTAACTTCAAGAACAGGGTATTGATTGGAGATGATTCCTCTCATGACTTTATACACCCCAATAAGATCACCCCTCATCCTCCTGCGCTCCAAGGAATAGAGACCCAGCCTACTCAACCTCTCCCTCAAGCTCAGACCCTCAGACATCCTCGTAAATCTTCTCTGTACCCATTCCAGCTTGACAATATCTTTCCTATTACATGGTGCCCAGTACTGAACACAATACTCTAAATGCAACTTCGATACTCAATGTGCGGTTAATTGACAACAGAACCATTGAATTCATACATGCAGCAGCAAAACAGTATACGCAATGCACATAGATTTTATGATAAACTCCATCAAGAAGCATATAAAGCGTTTAATTATTCCATAGTATTTCGAGCCTATGGAGCCTCGACAATAATCGGAGACGTGTGTATGGCGTGACTCTATCGCCAAGTGACAATTATTAGAGAGATGAACAACACTCAAATAGACTTGGCAAAATTAATGAATGTGCTAAAGAATGGCAGATGGATTTTAATGTGGATAAATGATGGTAAATGTGCACTGGAACAGAAGATATTAACAAAACTGCAGAAGGCAATGAAATAGATTGTAGTTATTAATGATCAGCTAAAAAAAGTAAGAGAAGTACTTCTAAATAAATGTATTTACAGACTGAACTTCCATTTTAGAAAGCCATCTACAAAACTACATAGAACATAGAACACGGAAATGTACAGCATTGGAATAGGCCCTTCAGCCCACAATATCTGCACCGAACATGATGGCAAGGTAAACTAATCTCATCTGCCTGCACATAATCCATTCCCTTTTTAACAACTAGTCGTTGACATTTCCACCCAGGGAAAAAAACTGACTCTCTTCCCCTTTCGCGGCGCCACGGTGGCACCATGGTAGAGTTTCTGCCTTAGAGCGCCAGAGACCCGGGTTCGATCCTGACTATGGGTGCCTGCCTGTTACAGAGTTTGTACGTTCTCCCCGTGACCGTGTGGGTTTCCTCCGAGATCTTCGGTTTCCTACCACACTCCAAGACATACGGGTTTGTAGGTTAATTGGCTTGGTATAAATGTAAATTGTCTGTAGGATAGTGTATTTGTGGGAATCGCTGGTTGGTGCTGGCTCAGTGGGCTGAAGGGCCTGTTTTGGTGCTGTATCTCTAAATTAATCTATGCCTCTCATATTTTTATATACCCCTCTCAGGCCTCCTCGCAACCACTGGCGTTTCAGAGAACGTTTCCATCCAACCTCTAATACCCCTTAATCCAGGTATTGTCGCATTATTAATTATCCAGTAGAGAATTTAATGTTTTTAAGGTCAAGCCTGTCCTTTGGAACTTTATAATGAGTCATCCATTCATTCCTGCAATCAGCTATTTTAAACAAGCCTATTGATTCAAGAGTGAATAATCCATATTTTGTTATTGGCATTTGACAAAATGTCTGTCTATTTCTCTTCACTGAGCCATCAACTTCCTCTAGTACTTTGTCTTCAAGATTACATCAGACTCCTGTGATTTTTCTTAATTTTTTAATGTATGATTTCAAATCCCATTTGCTCTTGAATTTGGTTTCAATGGTGGAGATAAATAAAAGTTATCATTAGAGAAGCAGTAGTCAGATTCAGATTCAGATTCAGATTCAATTTTAATTGTCATTGTCAGTGTACAGTACAGAGACAACAAAATGCATTTAGCATCTCCCTTGAAGAGCGACATAGCAAACGATTTGAATAAATAATAATAAATGTCCGGGGGGGGGGGGGTGGTGATTGGCAGTCACCGAGGTATGTTGTTGAGTAGAGTGACAGCCGCTGGGAAGAAGCTGTTCCTCGACCTGCTGGTTCGGCAACGGAGAGACCTGTAGCGCCTCCCGGATGGTAGGAGGGTAAACAGTCCATGGTTGGGGTGAGAGCAGTCCTTGGCGATGCTGAGCACCCTCCGCAGACAGTGCTTGCTTTGGACAGACTCAATGGAGGGGAGCGAGGAACCGGTGATGTGTTGGGCAATTTTCACCACCCTCTGCAATGCCTTCCGGTCGGAGACAGAGCAGTTGCCATACCATACTGTGATGCAGTTGGTAAGGATGCTCTCGATGGTGCAGCAGTAGAAGTTCACCAGGATCTGAGGAGACAGATGGACCTTCTTCAGTCTCCTCAGGAAGAAGAGACGCTGATGAGCCTTCTTGATCAGAGTAGAGGTATTGTGGGTCCAAGACAGGTCATCGGAGATGTTGACTCCCAGGAACCTGAAGCTAGAAACACGTTCCACCTCCGTCCCGTTAATGTGGATGGGGGTGTGAGTGCCGCCTCTGGACTTCCTGAAGTCTACAATGAGCTCCTTGGTCTTCTTGGAGTTAAGGGCCAGGTTGTTGTCAGCGCACCATGCTGCTAAGTGCTGGACCTCCTCCCTGTAAGCCAGCTCATCGTTGTTGCTGATGAGGCCAATCACTGTTGTATCATCTGCATACTTGATGATGGTGTTAGTACCATGTACAGGTGTGCAGTCATAGGTGAAGAGGGAGTAGAGGAGGGGGCTCAGCACACAGCCCTGAGGAATGCCGGTGTTCAGGGTGAGGGTTGAAGAGGTGTGCTTGTCTAACCTCACAGACTGGGGTCTGTTGGTTAGAAAGTCCAGTATCCAGTTGCAGAGGGAGGGGTCGATGCCCAGGCTACCGAGTTTGGTGATCAGTTTTGATGGTATAATGGTGTTGAATGTGGAGCTGTAATCGATGAACAGCATTCTTACGTAAGTGAGTTGTGTTATAGTCCTTGAAGACAGACACAAAATGCTGGAGTAACTCAGCGGGTCAGGCATCCTCTCTGGAGAAAAGGAATACATGATGTTTCGGGTTGAGATCCTTCTTCAGAACCTACTCCTTTTCTCCAGAGATGCTGCCTGACCCGTCCAGCTTTTTGTGTCTATCTTCGGTTTAAACCAGCATCTGCAGTTCCTTCCTACACGTGTTATAGTCACTCCCTGGGCAATTTTTTCCTGTTTTTTTAAAAATATATACTATTTTGCTTATAATGTATGCAAACGTTAACAGATGAGCTGCCTACAAATACTTTTAAAGGGATTAATTTAGAACTGAGTGTAGATTTCTATTCCATTAGAAAACTGTTTTGCTAGTAAGATATTTGAGATGGCTTCTTCTTGCGAATGGCATGTACATCCTAACGTTGTAGGACAACTTGTTCTATTTGATCTTATTTCATTGTGCATGCCAGGTTGATTGCATTCGTCGAAACAGGGTGGACCACGTGAAGGTTGCAATCTTCCATCCTCTTTGAGATGGCAAAATTCTTCAAAGCAAGACCTTGTGGTTGAAAGACATCACACTTTGGCCACACTTTGAATCAAACATGTAACTGATCCAGAGTTTGTTTAGCTGTATAACGTTTCAGCCGTTTCAATACAAAAGTCAATCTAGGGCAGCACAGTGGTGCAGCAGTAGAGCTACTGCCTCACCACCGGGTGGCGCCAGCAATGGCTGCCTCGCCAACAGCCTGTCTGTCCCTTCCTTTCTTGTTTATAGTATGTTGTAGTGCGTGGGTCTCAGAATGAGGCAAGTAGTCCGCAGTTTGAGAAGCACTATACTTTATTTCCTCCCGGTTCAGGGGAAGACGAAACCAGGGGAAGATGGCACCCAAACCCTGCCTTTTATACCCTCCGGCTAAGGACCGCCTCCGGACTGCACCACTCCTGTGCCGAGGGGTTCGGCAGTATAATGGGACGACCCTTAGGAGCCGCCACAGGACCCCCCCCCAGAACCAGAGGCACAAAACGCACCGGCGGGCGCACGACCCGGCCGGCCCGCGTGCGGAAGTCAGCAGATCCCGGGGCTTGCGGGGGTGTAGGTGGAGGGACAGGTCGAGGGGCCGGCGGGAGGACAGGTGGAGTGACAGGTGGAGGGAGTCGTGAGGGGGGACGCCCTCGGGGCCGAGGTTGAGCAACCAGCACCGGCTGGTCAATGTCCAGGTGCGCCGGCTTCAAACGGTCAATCGACACGGCCTCCGGCCGGCCCCCCATGTCCAGGACAAAAGTCGACTGCCCGTGTTCCAGCACCCGGAACGGGCCCTCGTACGGCCTCTGAAGTGGCGTCCAGTGGGCATCACGGCGCAGGAAGACGTATGGGCAGACCGTGAGGGCCATTGGCACGTGTGGTCGAAATGTCCCATGGCGGGATGTCGGGATGGGTGCGAGCCTGCCAACTCGCTCGCGAAGGCGTTGAAGGGTGGAGGAGGGCGTTTCCTGATGCTCCGGCGCCGACGGCACGAACTCCCCGGGCACTGTGAGTGTTGACCCGTACACCAGCTCCGCCGATGATGAGGCCAAGTCCTCTTTGGGAGCGGTCCGGATGCCCAGCATGACCCACGGCAACTCGTCCATCCAGTCCGGGCCGGTGAACCGTGCCTTCAATGCCGCCTTCAGCTGCCGGTGGAACCTCTCCACCAGACCGTTAGCCTGCGAGTGGTAAGCCGTGGTGTGGTGCAGCTGCACCCCCAGCAAGCGAGCCATGGCTGACCACAGCTCGGAGGTGAACTGTGGCCCCCGGTCGGAGGAGATGTGCACCGGCACCCCGAAGCGAGCAATCCAGTGCGCGGACAACGCACGAGCACACGTAGCCGATGAGGTGTCAGCCAACGGAATGGCCTCCGGCCACCGCGTGAAGCGGTCCACCATGGTCAAAAGGTGGGTGATGCCCCGGGACGGTGGAAGGGGCCCCACAATGTCCACGTGGAGATGGTCGAACCGCCGGTGAGGTAGACCGAACTCCTGGAGAGGTGCGCGGACATGGCGCTGGATCTTTGCTGTCTGGCACGGGATGCAGGTGCGAGCCCAATGGGCAACTTGCTTGCGCAGACCGTGCCACATGAAGCGAGCTGCCACCAGTGCCGTTGTCGCCCGGATTGATGGGTGAGCCAGTCCGTGGATGACCTCGAACACTCTCCGGCGCCAAGTGGCAGGGACGATGGGGCGCGGCTGACCGGACGACACATCGCACAGGATTGTCATACCCCCAGGACCAAGAGGGACATCCTCAAGACGGAGTCCGGAGATGGCAGTCCGGTAGGTGGGCACCTCGTCGTCCGTGAGCTGTGCCGCCGCCAGAGCAGAATAGTCCAATCCGGGCGCCACCTCGAACACGGCATTTATAGCAGGGCGGGACAATGCGTCGGCCACCCGGTTCTCTTTCCCCTTGACGTAGCGGATGGCTGTGGTGTACTCGGAGATGTAAGCCAACTGCCGCTGCTGACGTGCGGACCAGGGGTCGGAAACCTTCTGCAGGGCGAAAGTGAGCGGCTTATGGTCGGTGTAGGCGGTGAACGGGCGGCCCTCCAGGAAGTAACGAAAATGGCGCACAGCCAGGTACAGAGCCAGGAGCTCACGATCGAACGCACTGTACTTGGTCTGCGCGCGGTTGAGGTGCCGACTGAAGAAGGCCAGAGGCCGCCAAACTCCGCCCGTCAGCTGCTCCAGCACAGCACCAACTGCCGACTCCGAGGGCATCCACAGTGAGAGCAGTCGGGGCATCTTCCCGCGGGTGCACCAGCAGCACGGCCCGAGCAAGGGCCTCCTTCGCGCCGTCGAAAGCTGCCTCCGCCTCGTGGGTCCACTCAACGCTCTTCTGCTGCCCACCCGCCAGAAGTTGATACAGGGGCCGCATGATGTGGGCCGCGGATGGCACGAAACGATGGTAGAATGCCACCATGCCGACAAATTCCTGCAGGCCGCGCACCGTGCGTGGGCGGGGAAACCGACGGACTGCGTCAACCCTGTCAGGTAGGGGAACTGCGCCTAGCGCAGTCACGCGGTGGCCGAGAAAGTCAATTTCGTTGACCCCAAAACGGCACTTGTCCAGGTTGATGGCCAAACCATGCTCGCTGAGCCGCTGACAGAGCTGTCGAAGGTGAGCGCAGTGTTCCTGCTGCGAGCGGCTGGCCACCAGGATGTCGTCCAGGTACACGAACACGAATTCGAGGTCCCGACAAACCCCGTCCATGAGGCGCTGAAAGGCCTGTGCAGCGTTCTTGAGGCCGAACGGCATCCGAGTAAACTCGTAAAGCCCGAATGGCGTGATGATAGCCGTCTTGGGTACGTCATCCGGGTGAACCGGGATCTGGTTATAACCCCGCACCAGATCCACTTTAGAAAAAAATGTGGCCCCAGCCAAATGGGCCGTGAAGTCCTGGATGTGGGGTACGGGGTATCGATCCGCAGTTGTTGCAGCGTTCAGCCGTCGGTAATCCCCACAAGGTCGCCAGCCCCCGCTTGACTTAGGGACCATGTGGAGTGGGGACGCCCAAGGGCTGCTCGAAGGGCGGACGATCCCCAAGGCCTCCATCGTGCGGAATTCCCGCCGTGCCAGACGCAGTTTATCTGGTGGCAGTCGTCGTGCTCGTGCATGTAGGGGTGGGCCGGTAGTCGGGATATAATGTACAACTCCGTGGCTGGGGGTTGCTGAATGAAACTGCGGAGTGAGAATGTCCGGGAACGCAGCCAAGATTCGTGCGTATCGGGAGTCCACGGACGCCAGTGGCCGCCCCACCGATTGACCCAAGCGCAATGTGATCGGCTCCATTGTAGTGGCGTTGACCAAACGCTGACGCCCGACGTCCACCATGAGGGAATGCGTCCGGAGAAAATCGGCCCCGAGCAATGGTTGGGAGACGTCGGCAACGGTAAAGTTCCATGAAAAATGGCAGGAGCCGAGCACGATGGGAACCATGCGCAGTCCATATGTGCGGATGGGGCTGCCGTTCGCCGCGGTGAGGACGGGCCCCCGCTTACCGGAACGAATGTCGGCCAGCGAAGGGGGCAGGACGCTGAGCTCCGCACCTGTATCCACGAGGAAGCGAGTCCCGGAGCGCCGATCCCAAGCGAAAAGGCGGTGAATTTGGCCGGCCACCGCGGGGACTATTGGCAGCCGGCCCAGGCGTTTCCCGGGAACGTGCATGGCTGGCGGCATAGTCGTGCTGCAGCACCCCAGCGCTGATGGAAATAGCACCAGCTCCTTGTGTTCGTGCTATTTTGAGCTTGCCTGCTCCTGCTGGTGGTGCCTGCAGCTTGCTGGCGCTGGACTGTAGGTGCAGTACCCCTCACTGCCGCTGGGGGTAATCGAACGGGCCGTCGGGCTGGAGCTGTCACTCCTTCCACAGCTCCCCCGCCCCACCGGAGGAAATCGGGAGCTGCTGGGGAGACGTCATCGGTGTGCCTGCCGACGGCCAGCGCGTTGACGTCACCGGCGTGCCTGCCGATGGCCAGCGCGTTGACGTCATCCCGGCGCGTCGACCTCAGCGCGACCTCGTCTCTGCTGACGCCCAGCGCGCTGACGTCATCAGGGCGCGCCATCCACATGGCGTCGGCGCGCCTCCCGAGGGCCCGAAGATCAGCAAACGAGGCGTCGGTGAGTTGCAATCGAATGTAGGCCGGCAGCAGATGCAGGTAAGTATATTCAAACAACAGGCATGGCGTGTGCCCGTCTAATAACGCCACCATTTCCTTTACGAGGGTAGATGGCCACCGGTCGCCCAGGCCCCCCATATGCAGGATCCTACCTGCCCGCTCCATCCTACTTAGTCCGTAAATTTGGAGCAGGAGCTGTTTCAGGCCGAGGTATTTGTCATTGTCCGGGGGGGCTGCGAGGAAGTCCGATACTTCTTCCACCGCATCCTGGTCGAGGGCTCCCACCAGGTAATAGAAGCGGGTGGCATCGACCGTGATGCCCCGCAGGTTGAACTGGGCCTCCGCCTGCTGGAACCAGATGAGCGGCCGTGTGGTCCAGAAGCTGGGCAGTTTTACGGAGACCGCGTCCAGAGACAGGGTCGGGCTGGCGTGTGAGGAGGTAGGGCTTTGTTCTGTCTCCATCATGATGCCAATGGAGCGTCGGGGGTCACCAATGTAGTGCGTGGGTCTCAGAATGAGGCAAGTAGTCCGCAGTTTGAGAAGCACTATACTTTATTTCCTCCCGGTTCAGGGGAAGACGAAACCAGGGGAAGATGGCACCCAAACCCTGCCTTTTATACCCTCCGGCTAAGGACCGCCTCCGGACTGCACCACTCCTGTGCCGAGGGGTTCGGCAGTATAATGGGACGACCCTTAGGAGCCGCCACAATGTGTTAAATTTATGTTTTAGTGTTCCTTAGCTTGTTTTATGTGGGAGGTGGGAGGGGGTTGGGGGAAACCTTTTTTAATCTCTTACCTTGACGGAGATGCAATTCCGTATTGTATCTCCTTCCACACTGCAGCCTAGCATTGTGGAGTTAGCGGCCTCTGCTGGAGATCGACTTCGGGAGCTCCAACTGCGGCAGCTCCAACTGCGGGAGCCCACGGGACTTAACATCGTGGAGCTCGCGGTCCCTGATTAGAGACCGACTTCCGGAGCTCCAAGCCGCAGGAGCTACGACCACCCCGATGCGGGAGCTTCAACCGCCCCGACATGGGAAGTTAAATCACCCCGGCTGCGGGAACTTTGATTGCCCCGACTGCGAATGGTTCGACTGCCCCGACCGCAGGAGAATAAAGAGGGAAGAAGATTAGAATTTATTGCCTTCCATCACAGTGAGGAACGTGGGGAATCTGCCATGGTGGATGTTTATGTAACTTTTATGTAGTTGTGTGTCTTGTTGCTTTTTTTAGTATGGCTGGATGGTAAATCGAATATCACTGTACCTTAATTGGTACACGTGACAATAAAAGACCCTTGAACCGTTGAACATTACAGCGCCAGAGACCCGCTTTCAATCCTGACTACGGGTTCTTGTCTGTATGGAGTTCGTACGTTCTCCCTGCGACTGCAAGGGTTTTCTCTTGGTGCTCCGGTTTCCTCCCACACTCCAACGAGGTACAGGTTTGTGGGATGATTGGCTTCTGTAAATTATGCCTAGTGTGTGGGATAGTGCTGATAGTGATCACTGGTCAGTGTGGACTCGGTGGGCCGAAGGGCCCTTTGCCGCGCTGTCTCTCTAAAGTCTAAAGAAAATGTTGATGGTTTTGGATTTGTTTTTGAATTTGGCATAAATTACAGTTGTCAGCAGAATTTTTGGATTAATCTATTCTTCAAGAAATTGTACATTGTTATACCATTTTTGTAGATCTGGACATTTTTAAGATCAAATATTTAGTTACTTTGTGCAAGGAAGCTACAGCGACGCAGATAGACTTCTGTGCAAGTCGGGCTCCAGATTTAACTTGACCTCTTTGCTGTGTTTGATTTGATTCTCTAACTTGTGACTAAGTAACAACAATACTGCCAGTGCTAACTTGTGGGAACTGGTTCAAGAAATATTCCAGCAGGGAATTATATCCAGCATTTTGTTGACAGACTTCCTGTCATTCCATCTGCTTCAGTTCTGTTGGCAGACATCTACAAAATGTAGATTTTTACAGAAAAGGAAATGTAGTTTTGGGGGGAGAGGGAGAGAGGAGTGTGTGGGTGGGGTGGGGGAGTGGGTGTGGGGGCTGTGTGGGGGAGGGGGTGTGTGGTGGAGGGGGAGCCATCAAAACCTTCATAACGTTTGTACTATTTCACCGATCGGAACCAAACTTATTTGACTTGCAGCAGACGCGAATGGTGAGTAAGGTGGCAAGAAATCGTAGCGCTACGGGGGATTGTTTTTGTGCAAGTTTAATTACAATGCAGACAGGAAGTGGTCAAGATGAGACTTTTAATTATACAGATAGATAGAAGATATAAAATGTAAAATTGAGAGTGTGAAAGGACAATTAATTAGATTTGATTTGATCCCATGGCAGCATTGCATAGAAAAGGAACTATATTTGACGTTTTTATCTTTCAAGGCTGCCTTCACAGTTGAAGCAAATGACAAGTCCACCCACACTTGTATAGTGTTGCTTTCAGCACATGTAGAAAGAGTGTGGATATTTTTCTACACCCTTTCATGGAGGCTGTGATGGTAGGATCAGATGAGGTTGGTCATTCATCTGGAGGGAGAGATAGATAAGTCATGATTGAATGGCAGAGTAGACTTGATGGGCCAAATGACCTAACTCTGCTCATATCACTTATCAACTTATGAAGATCCTCAAATCTTTGTCCTCTTTACCCCTTATCCACCCATCACACCACAGGATCATATATCAATACCTCGTGTGGTTGGAAGATAAAAAGCAATGTCTTATATAGATTGCATCATTCTTTGCAAAACTCACTACGTAAAATAAGATGTCCAAACTTCTTGTCTACTTGTCCTTAAACTGTGGCCTCAGAACTCCCAACAAATGACTTAATGACTACTGGTTGCAGTTCAGTAAGAGAAGATTCATCACAGTGAAAACAATATTGACTCTGTCAACTTTGTGCCTTCTCCAATTTCAGTTTGTAAGTATTGATGGATGTCATTTTGCCTGGAATCACCGATACCATCAATCACTCTTTTTCTTTGCACTTCACGTGCTCCATAACCAGATCTCAGTCGAAAAGATTGATTAAAATAACGAGAGATAGGAGTTAGCCATGTGTCCCCTCAAACCCAGTTTGCTAATTGCTAAAACAGGCAGATCTTGTTTTGAAGATAGACATAAAATGCTGGAGTTACTCGGTGGGAGAGGCAGCATTTCTGGAGAGAAGGAATGGGTGACGTTTCGGGTCAAGACCCCCCAAAACATCGCCCATCGAACAGTCAATTCCTTAACTTAAGGAGTGTAACTACTGCTTCTAGACACATCAGGGAAATTTTATCAACTTTCTTTTACTTCGTCAAGTCCCAAAAGGATGTTGTATGTTTCAGCGAGATCACTTCTCATTCTGCTGAACATGTGCGGCACGGTGGCGCAGTGGTAGAGATGCTGCCTTACAGCGCTTGCATCGCTGGAGACCTGGGTTCGATCCTGACTATGGGTGCTGTCTGCACGGAGTTTGTTCGTTCTCCTTGTGATCTCGTGGGTTTTCTCCAAGCTCTTTGGTTTCTTCCCACACTCCAAAGACATACAGGTTTGTAGGTGAATTGGCTTGGTAAATTAAAAAATTATCAGGTTGTGTGTGGGATAGTGTTGATGTGCGCGGACGAGGTGGGCCGAAAGGTCTTATTCCACTCTGTATCTCTAAACTAAATTAAACTAAACTCAAGAAAATGTGGTTAAATCGCTCGTCATAGCACATGAATGCTCACCCCCGAAGACCGGGGATCGGACGGAGGAGAGAGTCAGCGACAACAGTGGACGCTGGACAAAGGGCCGGTAGAGGGAGGTCTGGGGTAGGGGGGTGTTTCTAACCTCCAGTGCCTTCAAGGTCGGCCGTGTGTGGCTCCACCAGGGGCATGAAGGCTGAAAGATCAGAGAGGGGAGGGACGGCTCACTGGCGAAAGGTATGAGGGGGAGAGGCGGTCAGGCAGTCAGGCTGAGGACGGGCCACAGAGAGGTGGGCGGGCCGCTGAGAAGGGCGGCGTGGTGGCGCAGCAGTAGGGTTGCTGCCATCCAGTGCCAAACACCTGGGTTCAATTCTGACTACAGGTGCTGGCTGTATGGAGTTTGTACGTTATCCCAGGGACCGCGTGGGTTTTCTTCGGGATCTCTGGGTTCCTCCCACACTCCAAAAACGTGCAGGCTTGTCGGTTAATTGGCTTGGTATAAGGGTAAATTGTTCCTGGTGTGCAGGATAGTGTTAGCGTGCTGGGATCGCTGATTGGCGCGCAGTCGGTGGGCCGGAGGGCCTGTTTCTGTGCTGTAACTCTAAACTGAATTAAGCAAAGAGAGAACCAGGGGGAGCGCCAAAAACAAAAATGGGCCATCGGGATTATAATTAGTACTTTGTAACTTTGTTGGCATCAGATACGCGGCGACTCTTTGCGTACTTTTGTTTTAGTTTCAGATTCAGCACGGAAATAGACCCTTCGGCCCACCGAGTCCGCACCGACCAGTGATCCCGGCACATTAACACTGTCCTACACACACTTGGGACGATTTACACTTATACCAAGCCAATTAACCTGCAAACCTGTACTTCTTTGGAGTGTGGGAGGAAACCGAAGATCTCGGAGAAAACCCCACGCAGGTCACGGGGAGAACGGACAAACTCCGTACAGACAGCACATGTAGTCGGGATCGAATCTCCAGCGTTGCAAGGGAACAACTCTGCCGCTGCACCACCGTGCACCTAATGCAAAAACAAAGCACACCACTGTACATAGGTACATATGACAATAAAGTATTATTGAATTGAATTGAAACCCTTTCCACACACACTACACAAGTCAACATTCAATCTGACAAGCATTCTTGGCCTCCCACAAGTAAAATGTTGAACTGTAAACTGTATATCAGGTGTGTTCTCAGCGGGGCCCCATAGAATTGCATCAAAACCTCATTATGCTCATGTTCAAATCCACTTGTAATAAAGGCCAATGAATTATTAGATTTTCGAATTGCCTCTGCGCCTGAACATTAACGTTCAGTGATTCTCGTACGCTGACGCTGTGATCCAGTCAAACGGCAATACCCTTTCAATCTGTCATCATTTAAAAAAATATCCTGCTTTGTCTCATTTATTTGTCCACAAAGTTGGGCGATCTCATGTTTTTCCACATGATATTCCATCTGCCATATCGTTACCACTCACTTAGCCTGGGCTATACCTCTCCAACAGGCGGCAAGGTGGCGAAGCAGTAGAGCTACTGCCTTACAGCGCCAAAGACCCGGGTTCGATCCTGACTACGGGTGCTGTTCGTATGGAGTCCTTATGTTCTCCGCGTGACCTATGTGGGTTTTCTCCGAGATCTTTCAAATAGAGTCGTAGAGTGAAAGTGTGGAAACAGGCCCAACTTGCCCACACTGGTCAACATGTCCCAGCTACACTAGTCCCACCTGCCAATATTTGGTCCATATCTCTCCAAACCTGTCCTATTCATGTACCTGTCTAACTGCTTCTTAAATGTTGGGATAGTCCCTGCCTCAACTATCCCCTCTGGCAGCTTGTTACATACATCCCCCACCCCTTGTATGAAAAAGTTACCCCTCAGATTCCTTTTAAATCTTTCCCCCTTCACTTTACACCTATGTCCTCTGGTCCTTGATTCATCTACTCTGGGCACGAGACTCTGTGCATCTACCCATTCTATTCCTCTCATGATCTTATACACATCTATAAGATCACCCCTCATCCTCCTGCACTCCAAAGAGTACCAGCCTGCCCCTCAGGCCCTCTGGTCCTGGAAACATCCTTGTAAAGAGGTACACTCCAAAGATGTACAGGTTTGTAGGATCATTGGCTTGGTATAAATGTAAAATTGTCCCCAATATGTGTAGGGTAGTGTTAAGGTTCAAGTTCAAGTTCAAGTGAGTTTATTGGCATGTGTCCCTGTATAGGACCATGAAATTCTTGCTTTGCTTAAGCACACAGAAAATAGTAGGCATTTACTACAAAACAGATAAATGTGTCCATATACCATGATATAAATATATACACACATGAATAAATAAACTGGTAAAGTGCAAATAACAGATAATGGGTTATTAATAATCAGAGTTTTGTCCGAGCCAGGTTTAATAGCCTGATGGCTGTGGGGAAGTAGCTATTCCTGAACGTGGTTGTTGCAGTCTTCAGGCTCCTGTACCTTCTACCTGAAGGTAGCAGGGAGATGAGTGTATGGCCAGGATGGTGTGGGTCTTCGATGATACTGCCAGCCTTTTGGTGGCAGCGACTGCGATAAATCCCCTCGATGGAAGGAAGGTCAGAGCCAATGATGGATTGGGCAGTGTTTACTAATTTTTGTAGTCTTTTCCTCTCCAGGGCGCTCAAATTGCCGAACCAAGCCACGATGCAACTGGTCAGCATGCTCTCTATTGTGCACCTGTAGAAGTTACAGAGAGTCTTCTTTGACAAACCGACTCCTCGTAATCTTCTCAGGAAATAGAGGCGCTGATGAGCTTTTTTGATAATTGCGTTAGTGTTCTCGGACCAGGAAAAATCTTCAGAGATGTGCACGCCCAGGAATTTGAAGTTCTTGACCCTTTCAACCGTTGATATAAATGGGACTGTGGGTTCCCCCTCCTACTCCTTCCAAAGTCCACAATCAGTTCCTTGGTTTTGCTGGTGTTGAGTGCCAGGTTATTGCGCTGGCACCATATGGACTGTTGCTCGATCTCCCTTCTATATTCTGACTCATCCCCATCAGTGATACGCCCCACAATAGTGGTGTCGTCAGCGAACTTGATGATGGAGTTCGCACTGTGGTTGGCTACGCAGTCATGGGTATAGAGTGAGTACAGCAGGAGGCTGAGCACGCAGCCTTGAGGTGCTCCCGTGCTGATTGTTATCGAGGTGTGGAGATCGCTGGTCATTGCGGGCTCGGTGGGCTGTAGGGCCTGTTTCCGCGCTGTGTCTCTAAAGGGAAACTTAACTCAGAATACGTAAACATAGTAGATAGACACAAAATGCTGGAGTAACTCAGCGGATCAAGTGGCATCTCTGGAGAAAGGGAATAGGTGATTATTTGGGTTGAGACCCTTCTACAGGCTGAGTCAGGAGAGAGAGGAAAACAAAAGGTATGTAAAGGTAGAGAACAAATTAGAACGGCACCAA
>NW_026575841.1:0-29565 GCF_028641065.1 Leucoraja erinaceus | reverse complement strand
GCGACCACATAGAAAATTCTTCAAGAACGGTAGCGGAACAAAAGAGTTTCGGTGATGGTGTGAGAAGAATTCGCAAATAGTTATTGGTTTAAGTGGCAATTGGGCAATTTCTCAGCCAAGATAAGGAAGGTTTACTATTGGTGTGCCGCCCGTGGGGTGCCTTGTGAGGGAAGTGCCTTGTGAGAAAAGTGCGAGTCTTTGGTTCGAGTAGTCCTTCGGGCGAGGAGGCGGAGGAGAAGAGACTACGCAAAAGCCGGGAAAAGAACGGGACGCGATGAACACACTGGCGGGTAAGGATTAGGCAGTGTGGTGCTGCAGGATGTGGGAGGACAGGAACACGACTCTGGTGCCTCTGGCTGCAAAAAGCTGTGGCACGGATATGGGGTGTGTCCCGTTCAGCGTCCTAAAGGACCGTATATTGGGGCACTGGCAGTGAAAGCAAGCTGGAGATCCTCAGGGCCATACCGGGAAACCGACGTTTCCTGGACAGGACTTATAGGTGAGGCTGTGAAGCCGATGTATGTGATACGGGAGGAAAGACGGTGTGTGGGACTGAGGAGAAAGGGTAGTAACCGTGGAGTGCAGGCGACCCAGGTGGGTGTACCTAAAAAAACAGTAACCCTCTTGGGAGTGTCTGGGGAGGACGCCTCCAGTCCGATGGGGCGGACACTAAGTCGGTGGCTCCAATCCGAGAGATGGGACTCGACTGGTGAGACCGTCGGGCACAGCTATAATGGTGGGTGACTCCATTGTCTGAGGTGCGGATCTGGATATTCTGTGGGACCAGGCGAGACTCGAGGATGGTCCTGTTGCCTTCCTGGTGCCAGGGGTCAAGATATCACAAACCGAATTCAGAACATCCTCGAGAGGGAAGGCGAACAGCCGGCCAGTAGTTGTGCATCTCTAGACACAAAACGACATCGGGAGGGGGTGTTCTTGCAACGTGAATTTAGAGAGTTAGGAGGAAGACATGAAAAACCAGGACTTCTAGTGTGGGTTATCTCTGGATTGTTCCAGTACGCTCGAGCTAGGAGACCGGAACAGAGAGACAGGGGAGTGAATGTGTGGATGAGGGGTGGTTGCAGGGCAGCAAGCATTAGACATAGATCACCGGGACCTCAACTTCTGGGGTCGAGGCTGACCTTCGCAACAAACGGGAAAGGTTGCCCTTAATGGAGGGGGACCGACGGTTTGGGCATGCACGTTTGCTCGGGCTACACGTTCTGTGGGTTGAAACTAAATATTCGGGGGGAGTGATTGACAAATTGGAGTATATAGATGGAGTGAAGGGAAGTGTGGCAGGGAAAGGTACAAAAGACTCTCAAATTAATGGGACGGGAAAAAGTTCCAGAAGGGAAAAGGAGAGCAAGGGTACTGGCCAATTACGAGCGGTGCGCTGAGAGGAAGGTGCAGACCGGGGCCCAAAAGTGTTGTCTATGGACGCGGCGAGGTACACGAACTAAAGTGGAGGCTTGAGGCCTCAGTTAGAAAATGAGTGAGGATGAGTTGTGAGGAATTACAGCCATGGCTGCAAGAGGGACAGGGGCTGGGAACTGAGTATTCAAGGGTTATACCTACTTATCGTAATAAGCCAGACAGTGGTGGCAGAGGGGGTGGGGTGAGATTCGGTTGGTTGAATTAAGTCAATTGTCCTTTGCAGGGAGTGGACAGTTGAAAACAGATGCGGAGTTAAGATGGATTTTTGAATAGAAACCTAATGAATTGGAGAAGTAAAACTACCTAATGGGACATAAGTACCTAAATCTCCCCGAACGTAGCCTGGAATATAGGGTGCAATTGAGTTAAGGGAGTTAAATTTGGCATGGTGTAAAGGTACTGCTACGGTTGTTTTGGGGGATTTCATGTGCAGGTGGTCTGGGAAAATCAGGTTGTTGCGGACCCCAAGAAAGGGAGGTTTGTGGGAGTCTAATGGAATTCATAGAGCAGCTTGTTTTGGAGCCTACCAGGGAGAAGGCAATTCTGGATGTAGTGTTATGTGATCAACCGGATTTGATAAAGGAAACTTGAGGTGAAGGAGCCATTAGGAGGTAGCGAACATAATATGGTGAGGTTTCTTCTACAGTTTGGAGAGCGAGAAGGGTAAATCGGAGATGTCAGGGTTACAGTTGAATAAAGGTGACTATGGGGCCATGAGGGGATCAGGCCAAAGTTGACTGGGAACATACTCTAGCAGGGATGACAGTGGAAAAAAACAATGGCAGGTATTTCTGGGAATAATACAAAAGGTGCAGGATCAGTCATTCCAAATATTAAGAAAGATTCCAAGGGGAGTAAGAGGCGACCGTGGCTGACAATGGACGTCAGGGTCAGTCTAAAAATAAAATAGAAGTACAAAAACCGTAGCAAAGATGGGCGGGAAGCAAGAGGATTGGGTAATGTTTAAGAGCAACCGAAGATAACTAAAAGACAATACGGGGAGAAAAGATGAGTACGAAGGTAAGCCAGCCAAGAATATAAAGATGGATAATAAAAAGCTTCTTTAGGTATATGAAGAGGAAAACATAAGTTAAGACCAAAGTTGGTCCCTTGAAGACTAAAAAAAGGCGAATTAAATTATGGGGAACAAGGAAATGGCAGA
The DNA here is from genome assembly GCF_028641065.1 of Leucoraja erinaceus. Classification (NCBI taxonomy): domain Eukaryota; kingdom Metazoa; phylum Chordata; class Chondrichthyes; order Rajiformes; family Rajidae; genus Leucoraja; species Leucoraja erinaceus. The sequence continues at coordinate 26,966 of NW_026575841.1, read as the reverse complement.
AGAGTTGAACCGGTACTTTGGATCTGTCTTCACTAAGGAGGACACACACATTATTCTTTATGTACAAGGGGTCAGATGATCTGGGATGACGGAAATGGTGTTGGGTTGACTGATATGACTGAAGGCTGATAAATCTGGGCTGATGGTCTGCATCGCAGGGTACTTCAGGAAGTGGCTCTGTAAATCGTGGACGCATTGGTGATCATTTTCCAATGTTCTATAGATTCAGGATCCGTTCCTGTGGATTGGAGGGTAGCTAATGTTATCCCACTTTTTTAAGAAAGGCGGGAAAGAGGCGGGAGAGAGAAAAACAGCAAAATATAGACCAGTTAGCCTGGCATTGGTGGTGGGGAAGATGCTGGAGTCAATTATAAAAGATGGAAATAGCGGCGCATTTGGATAGCAGTAACAGGATCGGTCTGAAGTCAGAATGGATTTACAAAGGGGAAATCATGCTTGACTAATCTTCTGGAATTTTTGAGGATGGAACTAGGTAAATGGGACAAGGGAGAGCCAAGTGATGTCGTGAACCTGGACTTTCAGAAAGCATTTGATAAGGTCCCACAAGGGAGATTAGTTGGGCTAAATTAGGGCATATTGTATTGGCTGTAGAGTGCTGACATGGATAGAAAAATGGTTGGCAGACAGAAAGCAAAGACTAGGGATTAACTTGTCCCTTTCAGAATGGCAGACAGTGATTAGTGGGGTACCGTAAGGTTCGGTGCTGGGGACCGCAGCTATATATTGATCGCAACAGTATACATCAATGATTCAGATGAAGAGAATCAAAGTAACAAGAGCAAGTTTGCAGATGACACAAAGGTGGGTGGCAGTGTGAACTGTGAGGAGGATGCTATTAGGATGCAAGGTGACTTGGACAGGTTGGGTAAGTGGGTGAATGCATGGCAGATACAGTTTAATGGGATAAATGTGAGATTATCCACTTTGGTAGCAAAAACCAGGAAGGCGGATTATTATCTAAATGGTTAATTCATGTTGGGCACAAAGGAAAGTACAGCGGGGTCTAGGGGTCCTTGTTCCTCAGTCAATGAAAGTAAGCATGCCGGTACAGCAGGCAGTGGAAAATAAGAATTTGGAAACAAATAAAATGATCTTTAAAATTAAGAAATCTATCACTGTTAATGCCAATAGCGAATATAACCTTTAGTTAAAACCATCTCTTATTGATAAGACATATACCCAATGGGAAAGTCTCGGAATTAGAAGGATCGGGGACATGTACGAAATGGGAAACCTACTATTCTTCCAACAATTACAATTAAATTTAAAATTGAAATACAACCAATATTTTAAATATCTTCAGATTGCGATTTCATGAAAAAATATATACAAGGATATCAAAAAGTAACTCCTGACGTTTTTGGAATAAGCAATGAATATGAAGCGACTCACAGAAATTAATATCATATTTATATAATAGTATTCTAAATATAGACCTACCATTGACAGAGGTACTTAAAGAAGAGTGGGAACGGGAACTAATGATAAAAATTACGAAGGTCTAAATGGGGAAAAATACTTGATATATATTCACAAATGTTCAATTAATGTAAGACATATTCTAATTCAATTTAAAATTGTACATAGATTATATTATTCAAAAACAAGATTGAACAAATTGTATCCAAATATATCCGCCACTTGTGATAAATGTCTAGCCCAAAATGCAACTATAAATGCAACTTTCTTCATTTACTCGTTTTCTTTCTTCACACATTATATATATTTCACATCTTTATATCCTTTACTATCTAACTTATTTTTCTTATTCTAATCTTTTTCAATTGTAACAAAAAAAAAAAGAAGTTATGAAAATGTATTATGAAAATATATATTAGGCACTTTGGTGCCATATGGCTGTACTTACTTCTAATAAAATAAAATAAACAAAAAAAAAGAGTATCAAAGTAACAAGAGCAAGTTTGCAGATGATACGAAGGTGGGTGACAGCGTGAACTGTGAGGATGAAGCTATGAGAATGCAGGGTGACTTGGACAGGTTGGGTGAATGGGCAGATGCATGGCAGATACAGTTTAATGTGGATAAATGTGAGATTATCCACTTTGGTAGCAAAAACAGGAAGGCGGATTATTATCTAAATGGTATCATGTTGGGGAAAGGGAAAGTACAGCGGGATCTAGGGGTCCTTGTTCATCAATCAATGAAAGTAAGCATGCCGGTACAGCAGGGAGTGAAAAAAGCGAATGGCACATTGGCCTTCATAACACGAGGAGTTGAGTATTAGAGCAAAGAGGTCCTTCCGCAGTTGTACAGGGCCATAGTGAGACTAAATCTGGGGTATTGTGTGAAACTTTGAATCCCTAATTTAAGATGGACATTCTTGCTATTGAGGGAGTGCAGCGTAGATTCACAAGGTTAATTCTCGGTATGGCGGGAGTATCATAAGCTGATAGAATGGAGCGGCTGCGCTTGTATACTCTGGCAATTAGAAGCATGAAGAGGGATCTTATTGAAATATATAACATTATTATAGGGTTTGGACACGCAAGAGGCAGGAAATATGTTCCCGATGTTGGAGGAGTCTAGAACCATGGGACACAACTAAATATAAGGGGTAAGGCGTTTAGGACGGAAATGAGGAAACACTTATTCACACAGAGTTGTGAGTCTGTGGAATGTTCCGCCCCAGAACGTTTTCACCCAGAGAGTTGTGAATTTATGGAATTCCCTGCCACAGAGGGCAGTGAAGGCCAAGTCACTGGGTGGATTTAAGAGAGAGAGTTAGATAGAGCTCTAGGGGCTAGTGGAGTCAAGGGATCTGGGGGAGAAAGCAGGCACGGTTTTATTGATAGGGGACGACCAGCCAATGAACGGCGGAGCTGGCTCGAACGGCCGAATGGCCTCCTCCTGCACCTATGTCCATGTTTTCTATGTTTCTAGAAGGCAATGTAGGCCGGTTGTCTGTATTCTTTCAAGAGAGAGCTTGATAGGGCTCTTAAAGTTAGCGGAGTCAGGGGATATGGGGAGAGGTCAGGAACGGGTTACTGAGTCTGAGGAAGGGTTTCGGCCCGAAACGTCGCCTATTTCCTTCGCTCCATAGATGCTGCTGCACCCGCTGAGTTTCTCCAGCAATTTTGTGTACCTTCGATCTACCAGCATCTGCAGTTCCCTCTTGAACACGGGTTACTAATTGCGGATGATCACCGTGATACTGGTGAATGGTGGTGCTGACTAGAAGGGCCGAATGGCCTACTCCTGCACCTATTTTCTATTATCTATCTGTTTCTCTAACACCTTCAATTATCACACAACACACATCTCAATTGTGTCTTTAAATGAGCTAATTCGATTTTGAATATGTGGATACGTGGAAGGTCTAATTGTCTCCCTTCCCCTAACAGTTCAAATCCAATTCGTGGCAATATATTTCCAGTGAAAATATTTTTTGTCATTTGTCTTTTATTTATATGATACAGCATCATGGCTCTAATTATTACATTTTCTTAAGCCAGACGTATATCCTTTTCTCTGTGCTCCTTTCTTTACACATTACATTTTCACTAATATGCCACTCCGCTCTTTAGCTCATCGCCAAGCACCTCTAGCCAGTCGGTCACTTCTTTCGGCCCACGTGCCTCAATTATCCATCTCATCAAAACCCAAACCAGATTACGTTTGGGAAGCATTTATCCTTATTGCAGTGCAGTAACCAGAATACAACACAATCCATTCGACCAATATCACTAATTATGAATTTAAAAGTATTCTATTAGGACTGATGAAACTCAGACATCCTTAATCGTTTTATAAATTCGCCTGCTACGATTGGGGAAGGATTGACGTATCAACTTTTCTCTGTTGCACATTTCCATATCCTTATTGTTCCTGCATGTTATTTTGTCGTGTAAACGCTTTGCAGGGCGATTACCTCGCAAATTTGTGAACTTCAATTCAACTGTCAACATTCCAACTTGTCAAGTACTTTGTTAGTTCTTTACGCGTCACCGTTTTCATATTAGAAATATGGCTATCAATTTTGATACACTCATACAATCAATATCGACATTATCCGCAATTTTTTTAATAAACATGTAATGTTGAAATACTTTATACATAAAGTATTTATATATAGTTATGGAATATTTATATTTGATGTGTGTGTGTGTGTGTATATATATATCTACACACACACACATCAAATATAAATATTTCATAACTATATATATATATGTGTGTATACAGTATTAGGTGGCAAATAGCGAAAAAGTAAAGCGTGTGTGAATGTGTGAAATACACATACATTCAATTTGCAGATAAAAGCGATATTGATTACATATGTCAAGTGCGTATTTTATATATGTATATAAATATTTCACAACTATATCATGAAATATAAATATTTCATAAGTATATATATATGTATATATCTTTATGCAATATTTATATTTCATGATATAGTTATGAAATATTTATATATATTTAATATACGCACTTGACATATATAATCAATATCGCTTTTATCTGCAAATTGAAGTATATGAAAATTGACTGTTTTGGACACTGTGGCTCCATTGAAGTTCAGGCAGCCTAAAACTAAATTTGAGCCCTGGATGAATGGCATGACTCGTGCTGTCAGGCGCGAGTGTCGTAGAGCTGAGCGAAAGTGGATGAAAGACAAACTGCAGGTGTCTTTTCAAATGTTGAGGGAAAGTTGGTGTCACTATCAGAAAGTTGTGAAAGCTGCTAAGAGGGAACATTTCTCAGGTATTATCCTCTCTGACTGCCGCAGCCCTCGTGTTTTGTTTAACAACATTAACACAGTTCTTAATGCCCCGCAGGCAGTCTGTATGGAGGCGTCCCTGCTGTGTGTGAGAACTTCCTCCGCTTTTTTATTGATAAGGTCACTATGATTAGAGCTCTAATCCCACCATCTGCTTATGACCCCTCGGTATCTGTTCCATGCACGGCTGTATTTGATCATTTTAAGCCTGTGTCTTTTTCCTTTTTGCATGAGATTGTTGGTTGTTCAACGCCCTCAGGTTCTCCGAATGATGCTTTTCCTCCTCGGCTGTTTAAGGAGGTTTTGCCCACTGTAGGACCATCTGTTATCGCTGTCGTTAATAGCAGTTTGTCCTCGGGTGTTGTTCCTGCGCTTTTTAAACATGCAGTAGTACAACCCCTGATTAAAAAAACCTGCTCTTGACCCTGCAGTTCTTGGGAATTTCAGGCCTATCTCCAAACTACCTTTCTTGTCAAAAGTCCTAGAGAGGATCGTGCACAGGCAATTGATGGCCTTTTTGGAGGAACATGACGTTTTGGAGGTTTTCCAGTCCGGTTTTAAGTCCCGGCACAGCACAGAATCGGCCCTTTTGAGGGTTTTTAATGATATTTTTTTGGCTACTGATCATGGTGACTGTGTTGTCCTCGTGCTTTTAGATTTGTCAGCTGCCTTTGACACAGTGGATCATGAAATTCGGATCTCCCGTTTGGAGCAGTGGGTGGGTATCAGGGGCATAGCACTGGAGTGGTTCAGGTCGTACTTGGCTGATCGAACTTTCTGTGTCAGCCTTGGGGACTCTGTATCCTCCTCTGCTCCTCTCTCGTGTGGGGTGCCACAGGGCTCAGTTCTTGGCCCTCTCCTCTTTTCACTCTATTTGCTCCCACTTGGTTCCATCCTTAGGAAGCACGGGATTTCATTCCACTTTTATGCTGATGACAGTCAGCTTTATGTGCCTCTTGGAAAGGGGGGTGTACACTCTGTCGGGCTCTTGCTTGAGTGTCTTAGTGACATAAAGGCCTGGATGTCACTGAACTTTTTAAAATTTAATGATGACAAGACGGAGGTAATGATCTTTGGTGGCACCTCTGGGCCGCCCCGTGTTGGCCTAGGATCTTTGTCTGCATATCTCAAACCTAACATCACGAACCTGGGGTTTAAAGTGGACCCTGAGCTTAGATTTGACTGTCAGGTGAGGGCTGTTGTTAAATCTGTTTTTTTCCATCTGAGGCAGCTGGCAAAAATAAAGCCGATTTTGTCGAGGCAGCACTTTGAGACGGTAATCCATGCCTTTGTTACCACCCGGCTGGATTACTGCAATGCACTGTATCTGGGGGTTAGTCGCTCCTCCATCGCCCATCTCCAAATGGTACAGAATGCAGCTGTTCGTCTCTTGACTGGCACACGAAAGCATGATCATGTTTCACACCTTTTGGCCTCTCTCCACTGGCTGCCTGGTCAGTATAGGATACGTTTTAAAATTATTTTATTTACTTTAAAATCCCTAAGTGGTCTTGCCCCGTCCTACCTATCTGAGCTTCTTCACCCTTATTCGCCCTCCCGGTCTCTCAGGTCAGATGATCAGCTGCTCCTGATTGAGCCAAAGACTAAGCGGAAGCTCAGAGGGGACCGCCCCTTTGCTGTGTCGGCTCTGAGATTGTGGAATGAATTGCCTCTGCACGTTAAACAGGCCCCTTCTCTAGCTGTTTTTAAGTCGCTCCTGAAGACATATCTATTCTCCGTGGCCTTTGTAGACCAGTAAGGTGTTGAATTGTTTATTTACTTTATTTGCTTGGTTTTGCTGCGTGGTTCGTACTCGTGTTTTATGTATTTTAATTTATTGTTTGGATTTTTCGTATGTAATTTATGCGCCTCGTGTTAGCTGTATGTTCTGTTGTTCTGCCTGTTTTATGATGTCTTGCTTGTTTTCTTTTTTTCTGTACAGCACTTTGGTCAGCTTTGGTTGTTTTTTAAGGTGCTTAACAAATAAAGTTATTATTATTATTATTATTATTATTATTAGCATTCACTCACGCTTTACATGTTCGCTATTTACCACAACCACATTACTGTTGTAATACTGAAATGAGTGGAATAACACAATGTGCATTATGGTTGACCTAGAAAAGCGTCAATTCTCATGCAGTTGCGAAAGAATTACTTTATCCAAAATCAACTTTCTCCCTAAATTTGTGCGATATTGCATTTCTGATCATTTGGCATGTCACCTTGTCGAATGACTTGCTAAAAGAAAATATAGGTATTAAATAGCATCGGATTCTCTGTTTATTGATCCGTGCAAAGGTAAATTGTTTCAATACTTTCATTGCAAAGACCGCTGCATCGATAACAGCAGCGTTTGGACTGAATCCTGAAGCTACATTGTCGCGAGGTTAAAGGAACCGGGCTCTGTTCATCCGCCTGAACCGACGGGTTCAGCAAAACAGCAATGAATTAAAAAATCAAGTCGTCGTTTACACGGATCGATACCATGAAGATTGTGCCTCACCTGGAACGCCAATTGCTCCAATAACAGGATAATAAATCTCTCGAATCCTCAGAATTACTGGTTTTCCCATTCTCGTCTTCAACAGAAATCGTGACTCGTGCTGACTTGGAAACCGCGGCTCCGTTAGGATCTCTGAGATAATGCATTGTCATGTGTCCATATTTATAGAGGAGACAGATCAGCAAAAGCACGGTTTGTAATCCTAATTATTGCTGTTGGTTACAGTTGATGGCACAAACAAGTTACGTCAGCACCTTATTTTCCGAGGCAAAATATGAGTTTAGCTTACCACAAACATCTCCATATCGAGGGAACCATGTTCAGACCTCTCTTGGGAGTGGCAGAAACCTTCAATCAAACAGGACAATTCCAACACCACTAGATAGCCGCATATGCAGTTCTCATTCAAACTTCTGGCACGTTCAATCCTATCTGAAGTAAACTATAACGGCATTTCCGTAGTGGAGGTGGAATCCAGCGAATATGCTGATAGGGACAAACTATAAAGCCTTTCACCTTTACTTGTTTGGGGGCTGCCCTGGTCCCAATGCGGAAAATTACCGATTGTTTGATGCAATAAGTTGCAGTGAGTGATATCAGTGATATAACCAATAACATTCCTCGGCTATCACCTACGGCATCAACGAGCTGTTTTTCTAGAGATATGTTACCTTTTCTTTCCTTAAAAACGCCGTGTGCTTCCTTAATAATACATGACCGTTCTCTCACCTAAACTGATTCGCACATCTCAATATTAACGGTTACCCCGACTCCAATTTCAATGAATAGAAACCGATTCAAAACCGCGGTACGTGCCCAGATCTTTCCAATTCCCACCAACCTATTACCCTCTTTCATATTCTCGTATTATATCGGTTCGCAGGTCCCTCCCGCCAACATTTGAATCCTTCTTTCTTAATCTGTAAAGTAGGGTCATCCTTCCCCACTACATACTGCTCCACGGAGCTCTGGCGGTATGGCCCTGGAATGTTCTTATTGTGATTCATGGGCAGCTCCTTTCTTGATTACACTGACAAAGGGAGTCAAGAGAAGCATCTGAAGGTAAAATGCTGACATCATCTCGGGGTGTCTGGTTGGTGAGTTGACGTTAAGGCAAGAGATTGATGCAGTAGAGGTCCAAGTGTTGTGTAGACACTCTGTTTCTGTATTAATAGACATAGCCACGGCACTCACGCACATTCAGTAAATACTTAACAGAGATCCTTGCCGTCGTTCGTGATCGTAACCGTCACTCCCAACAACCACGGCCCACACCTTCTACCGCGTGATTAGTCTGCCCAGATCATGACAGTTCAAGCAAGAGTTCGAGCTCGACCATTGAAGGATCTAGAAACAAGTTGCTTGTCCACACGATGGCATCACATGCCCCCCCCCCCCCTCCCACACACACCAGAACTGAAGTAATGGAGGCTCGTAGGTTTAAGAGTGAGGCGGCCTGATCTCGTGCACAAGTCTCCTGTGCTCGGAGTGAAAACCGGCGGAGTTTAGGGAGGATACGGTCGTAACCCAATACACCGCGAGGGGCCTAACGGAAGTCGCGTTTTGCATTCTAAGATGGCACCTAAAGCCATCTCCTTGAGTACCCTGGGATGCAGACCATTAGGTCCTGGGGATTTATCAGCCTTCAATCCCATCCGTCTACCCAATACTATTTCTCGCCCAATGTAAATTTCTTTCAGTTCTTCTGTCTCCCTAGATCCTCTGTCCTCTCGTACATCTGGGAGATTGTTTGTATATTCCTTAGTAAATACAGAATCAAAGTAACTGTTCAACTCTTCTGACATTTCCTTGTTCCCCATTTCACCTCTTTATGCATTCAAAGCACACACTTTTGTATTTAATAATCTTTTTCTCTTAACCTACCTAAATAGGCTTTTACTATCCTTTATATTCTTGGCAAGCTTACCTTCGTACATCATATTTTCACCTCTTATTGCCCCTTTTGTTACTTCTGTTGCCATTTTAAAGTTTCTGAATCCTCTGGCTTCCCGCTACTCTTTGCTATGTTAGACCCATTTTCTTTTAGTTTTGTCACATCCCTAACCTCTCTTTTCAGCCACGGCTGCCTCTTCCTCCCCTTAGAATCTTTCTTCCTCTTTGCAATGAAATGATCCTGCATCTTCCGGATTATGCCAGAATATTCCTGTCATTGCTGTTCCATCGTCATTTCTGCGAAGATCCTTTTCCTGTCGACCTTGGCCAGCTCAGGTCTCGTTCATCATAGTCCCCTTTCTTCAACTGCAACACTGGCATTCCTGATTTAACCTTCTCCCTCTCAAATTGCAGATTAAATCCTGTCATATTATGGCCACTGTCGAGTAAGCGTCAAAAGTATTACTTTGTTTAGACCTACAAACGTGGCAAGGACATGCACCTGGCCGACACCCTTTCGCGGGCTCCCCGAAAGACCCTCGAGGGTCCGCCCTCACCTGATGACGCATGTGTGGTAATGACTATTTCCTTTATTCCCTCGTCCTGTTTGGAGGACCAAATTACCCAACGCTGCTGCTGACGATACCTTACATTCGCTCGCCTCCGTCATTATGCGCGGCTGGCCTGACAAGCAATACAATCAACTGCTGCCAGTTCGGCCCTTCTTTGCCGTCCATGATGAACTAGTGCTACAAGATGGTGTTATCGTAAAAGGCCACAAGCATGTAGTCCCTGCTTCTCTACACTGCAGGTATTTTCACGCTGTCCATGCGGGGACACCCGGGCGCCGAAGCAACTATCCTACGTACAAAAAACATGTTTTACTGGCCTGTCATGACTGATTACATTCACAAGAATGTGGCATCCCGGCAGTGTGCAACAGGTTGGCATCACATCAACAGCAGCAACCACTTGTCTCACACCCGGTTCCTGCCCTCCCGTGGTCTACAGTGGCAACTGACATATTTGAATGGCATGGCAAGCAATAACCATATAACCATATAACAATTACAGCACGGAAACAGGCCATCTCGGCCTTTCTAGTCCGTGCCGAACACGTATTCTCTCCTAGTCCCATATACCTGCGCTCAGCCCATAACCCTCCATTCCTTTCCCGTCCATATAACTATCCAATTTATTTTTTTAAATGATAAAAACGAACCTGCCTCCACCACCTTCACTGGAAGATCATTCCACACAGCCACCACTCTCTGAGTAAAGAAGTTCCCCCTCATGTTACCCCTAAACTTATGTCCCTTAATTCTCAAGTCATGTCCCCTTGTTTGAATCTTCCCTACTCTCAGTGGGAAAAGCTTATCCACGTCAACTCTGTCTATCCCTCTCATCATTTTAAAGACCTATATCAAGTCCCCTCTTAACCTTCTGCGCTCCAAAGAATAAAGCCCTAACTTGTTCAACCTTTCTCTGTAACTTAGTTGCTGAAATCCAGGCAACATTCTAGTAAATCTCCTCTGTACTATCTCTATTTTGTTGACATCCTTCCTATAATTAGGCGACCAAAATTGTACACCATACTCCAGAATTGGTCTCACCAATGCCTTGTACAATTCTAACATTACATCCCAACTTCTATACTCAATGCTCTGATTTATAAAGGCCAGCACACCAAAAGCTTTCTTTACCACCCTATCTACATGAGATTCCACTTTCAGGGAACTGTGCACAGTTATTCCCAGATCCCTCTGTTCACCTGCATTCTTCAATTCCCTACCATTTACCATGTACGTCCTATTTTGATGTGTCCTGCCAAGATGTAGCACACTTATCAGCATTAAACCCCACCTTTGAAACTCTACTTCATCTACTTCATTATCCGCAACCCCACCTATCTTAGTATCATCTGTTGCTTACTAATCCAATTTACCACTCCATCATTCAGATCATTGATGTACATGACAAACAACAGTGGACACAACACAGATCCCTGTGGCACCACACTAGTCACTTGCCTCCAACCTGACAAACAACCATCCACCATTACTCTCTGGCATCTCCCATTCAGCCACTGTTGAATCCATCTTGCTACTCCACCATTAATACCGAACAATTGAACCTTCTTAACCAACCTTCCGTGAGGAATCTTGTCAAAGGCCTCACAAAAGTCCATATATACAACAGCCACTGCTTTACCCTCATCTCTTTCCCGAGTAACCTCTTCAAAAAATTCAAAAAGATTAGTCAAACATGACCTTCCAGGCACAAATCCACGTTGACTGTTCCTAATCAGACCCTGTTTATCCAGATGCTTATATATATTATCTCTAAGTATCCTTCTATTAATTTGCCCACCACTGACGCCAAACTAACATGTCTATAAATGCTAGGTTTACTCTTAGACCCCTTTCAAAACAATGGAACAACGTGCACAGTACGCCAATCCTCCGACACTATTCCCGTTTCTAATGACATTTGAAATATTACTGTCATAGCCCCTGCTATTTCTACACTAACTTCCCTCAATGTCCTAGGGAATATCCTGTCAGGACCTGGAGACTTATTCACTTTTATATTTCTCAAAAGTGTCAGTACTTCCTCTTCTTTGAATCTCATAGTTTCCATAGCTACTCTATTTGTTTCCCTTACCTCACATAATTCAATATCCTTCTCCTTGGCGAATACCGAACAAAATAAATTGTTCAATATCTCCCCCATCTCTTTTGGCTGCAGATAGCTATCCACTCTGAATCTCTAATGGACCAATGTTGTTCCTCGTTATCCTTTTGCTATTAATATAGCTGTAGAAACCCTTTGGATTTACTTTCACCTTACTTGCCAAGGCAACCTCATATCTTCTTTTAGCTTTTCTAATTTATTTCTTAAGATTCTTTTTACATTATTTATACTCCTCAAGCACCTAATTTACTCCATGCTGCCTATAATTGTTATACCTTGTATAATTATAATTCCTTGTTCTTATGGACTCATAATCCGGTAGGTTTGACATCGATCTTCTTAGTAGCCCCACTTCTCACCGGGTAGTTATAAAACTCGCTCGCCTCCTTGCAGACCACGGAGCTCCTTGTCAACTGCTATCTGATAATGGCAGTCAGCACTTCAAAGACTTTGCTACACGCTGGGGTTTTCACCACATCACCAGCAGCCCTGAATATCGTCAGTCAAATGGGCTGGCTGAACGCGCTATCAGGAATGCCAAACAATTAATGGAACGATCCCACTGAGCAAAATCAGATGTGTACCTGGACCTGCTCAACCTGCGCAACATCTCCCGCGACCCGATCTTGGGTTCACCCGCTCAGCGTCTGCTGTCCAGGCAGATCCGAGCCAAAGTGCCTGTGGCGGGTCAGGCACGAGTCCCGCGTGTGGTACCACCATCAGAGGTCCTGTCCAACAAAAGCGCGACATTCAAAAAGGGTGGTTTGAGAAAACGAGCAGACCGCTTCCACCATTAGCCGAGGGGCAAGTGGGGCATGTGGGGCATGTGGGGCATGTGGGGCAAGTGGTTCGTCTGCAAACCGACAAAGGTCATGACCGCATCGACGTAATTTCTGGAACTGCCTCTGAGCCACGTTCGTGCTTGGTCAAGGCCGATGGCGGCACCTACAGGCGTAACAGGCAACATATCCTGCCTGTGAATGAGCCAGCACCACCTCCGTACTTTCCTAACCGTACAGGTGTACTTCCACCCACATCCATCGGCATCGACCCAACTGCACCAGCACTACAACCTGTTTCTGAAACGGTTACTTTGCCGATTGTTACACCACATTCGCACGTGCCATATTCTGGTCTCACCGGGAATGCCGTTTCAATCACCAACAACTATTACACCACCGATCGTGTCCCCGGTGACAAATTGAAATGGACTATATCGCACACTCGCTGGTCGTGTTTGTAAGCCCACCGTAAAGTACCCGGGACAAGTTTGATCTTCCTCCAGTGTATTGCGATATAATATGTATGCGTTATGTAGTCAGTAGGTTTGTATTTATGCAAGCTTCATATATTCAGTAGTTTTTAATGTGAATCGGATTATTTAAGAGAGAGGTAGATTAGTGTCACTCATACTGTGGCTCCGCCCACAGGTTTAATAGACAGATCTCTCTCTCTCTCTCTCTCTCTCTATCTCTCTCTCTCTCATCTCTCTCTCTCTCTCTTTCTCTCTTTCTCTCTCTGTCTGTCTCTCTCCCTCTCGCTGCCTCTCTCTCTCTCTCCTTCTTTCTCCCTCTCCCCTCTCTCTCTCTCCCTCCTCTGTCTCTCTCTCTCTCTCTCTCTCTCTCTCTCTCTCTCTCTCTCTCTCTCTCTCTGTCTCTCTCTCTCTCTCTCTCTCTCTCTCTCTTTCTCTCTCTCTCTCTCGCTCTCTCTCTCGCTCTCGCTCGCTCTTAGTCTAGTTATGCGTGCTGTAATGAAGTTACATCTGCAGAGTAGCTGATAAAAGACTTTGGATTCTTACCACTTTTTGGGAACCTGATCTTTATTCAAACACCATGCTACCTGGTCCGTGACAAACTGGTGCGATAATCATCGGTCAAAAGGCAGTCATCTCTCCTGCCCTACGGGACAAATATTTTCGCCACGTCACCAGCAATCCAGAATTCACACAATCAAACGGACTTGCAGAACGAGCTGTCCGGATCGCCAAGCAATTAATGGAGATCTCACACATTGGTAAACCCGATATCTACCGGCTCAACCTGAGAAACATCGCCTGTGACCCAAAAGTGAGTTCTCCTGCCCATCGCCTGATGTCCCAACAGTTGCGTGCTGCACTGCCTGTGCCCCAACAACTGCTGCAGCCACAGGTTCGTTCACCACTTGCTGTCCAGAAACAAATCCAGCTGAAACGCGATACACAAGCGCGACGTTTAGATTCCGAGAAAAAAAAATTGGAGCGCAATTACTTTGAAGGAATTTACCCGAAATTCGGGAAATTCCGGTTCCGGCCCACGGAATGATAAAAAAAAAACATTTGCAGAACTTCCGGTGGCGCTATGGAGTAGGGTAGACTCGCGCCGACTAGCTCAGGAAAAACCGCTGGCAAACGGGGAAAAAGACGGAACCTAACTGCACAAAACGGCACCGGCTGCTTGCATCAAGTTTGTGACGCCATCAGCGCGCGACACCGGCGGTATGTCTATGCAACATACCCCCCCCCCCCCCCCCCCCACCCCCTCCCGCCCAAGACGAGAGAAAAACCGGTAAGGCCAAAGAAGTCGGCCCACCTGAGTCTTGGGCTCAGTTTTAACATCGTCCCAAGAAGACAGCTCAAAGAAGAAAAAAAAGACAGAAGTGGAAGAACTAAGAATTGTTCTTGCACAGGAAATCTCAAATATAATGGAAGAATTAAAAAAACTTAAACTAAACTTCAAGGAAGAGCTGAAATTTTTTAAAGATATAAAGATAAAAGTATACCCTTTAAACATATACCAACTATAGAAGATATCGAAGGTAGGTATATTGTATTAGTAGGGGAGTTATACTAAAAAAAATTACTCTTCTTAATGTATATGGACCAAATTTTGATAGCTACCTGTTTTATAAGAGAATACTCAATAGTATCCTGGAATGCACACAACATAACATAATAATTGGTGGAGACGTAAATTGTACACTGGATGCTTATTTAGACAGATCATCAACTCAAAGAAAATATTAATACTACCTACAGTAAGGATGTCTGGAGAATTAAAACCCCATCCGGTCGAGAATATTCATTTTACTCACCGGTGCATAAAACTTACTCAAGGATAGATTATTTATTAGTAGACTCTAAACGTATCCCATTTACCTATAACTCGCAATATCATAATATCATAATCTCGGACCATCATTAACATTTATGTTTAAACTAAACGGAATGTCCGAGAAACAGTCACAATGGAGACTTAACCCCCAAACCTTAAAATAAAAGGTATTTCATGAATACCTTGTAAAACAGATTAATATGTTCTTTGAGGCTAATGCTAGCCTTGGAAATTATTCTTCCCTTCTTTGGGAAACATTGAAAGCATTTGTACGAGGAGCATTAATCTCTTCCCAATCATTTCTTAACAAAGAGAGTTGGATCAAACAACAGACACCGGAAATGGAAATAGGGCAATTAGACATAGAAAATGCAGCAGTACCATCTATGGTAAAACACAATAAAATTGCAGTACTGAAATATAAGTTAAATATGATATACTCAGACCAAATTATAAAACTTTATCAACATACAAAACAATTAAATTTTGAATTTGGTGATAAACCACAAAAACTATACCACGTCAACTTCGTGAACTGGACGGGGAAAAAACAATAAAAAAATTAGATCAGACAAGGGAGAAAAATTAACACTGCCTAAAGATATTAATGACAGATTTTTACAATACTATGAAAACTGTACTCATCTAAAACGACAGGAAAATCAGCAGGAATTGAAACATTTTTACAGAAATGTAATCTTACTGGTTTAGATCTGATAGAGAGAGAATTACCAGGTGCTGAAATTACGGTAAAATACATCGAAGAGTCAATTAGATCTTTAAAAAACGGCAAGGCTGCAGGTCCTGATGGCCTAAGTCCTGAATTTTATAAAAACAAATTATGATCTGATGTTTCCACGTTTACAGACACTGTACAAATACGCTTACACTCAACAGAAACTCCCAGAAACTTTAAATGAATCTACAATCATACTTATACCAAAAACTGATAAGGATCTTGAAGACCCAGGTTCAAATAGAACAATAGCTCTCTTAAATACTGTTCAGAAAATATTAACCAAAATCCTATCTCATAGATTGAGATTGAGAAGATATGAGGTTGCTTTGGCAAGTAAGGTAAAAGTAAATCCGAAGGGTTTCTACCGCTATATTAATAGCAAAAGGATAACGCGGGATAAAATTGGTCCAATAGAGAGTCAGAGTGGACAACAATCTGCAGAGCCAAAAGAGATGGGAGAGAAATTGAACCGTTTCTTTTCTTCGGTATTCACCAAGGAGAAGGACATTGAATTATGTGAGGTAAGGGAAATAAGTAGAGTAGCTATGGAAACTATGAGATTCAAAGAAGAGGAAGTACTGACACATTTGAGAAATATAAAAGTGGATACGTCTCCAGGTCCGGACAGGATATTCCCAAGGACATTGAGGGAAGTTAGTGTAGAAATAGCAGGGGCTATGGCAGAAATATTTCAGGTGTCATTAGAAACGGCAATAGTGCCGGGGGATTGGCGTACTGCGCATGTTGTTCCATTGTTTAAAAAGGGGTCTAAGAGTAAACCTAGCAATTATAGACCTGTTAGTTTGACGTCAGTGGTGGGCAAATTAATGAAACGAATACTTAGAGATAATATATATAAGCATCTGGATAAACAAGGTCTGATTAGGAACAGTCAACATGGATTTGAGCCTGGAAGGTCATGTTTGACTAATCTTCTTGAATTGTTTGAAGATGTTACTCGGGAAATTGATGAGGGTAAAGCAGTGGATGGTGTGTATATGGACTTCAGTAATGCCTTTGACAAGGTTCCTCGTGGAAGGTTGGTTAAGAAGGTTCAATGGTTGGGTATTAATGGTGTAGTAGCAAGATGGATTCAACAGTGGCTGAATGGGAGATGCCAGAGAGTAATGGTGGATGGTTGTTTGTCAGTTTGGAGGCCAGTGACGAGTGGGGTGCCACAGGGGTCTGTGTTGGGTCCACTGTTGTTTGTCATGTACATCAATGATCTGGATGATGATGTGGTAAATTGGATTAGTAAATATGCAGATGATACTAAGATAGGTGGGGTTGTGGGTAATGAAGTAGAGTTTCAAAGTCTACAGAGAGATTTATGCCAGATGAAGAGTGGGCTGGAAGATGGCAGATGGAGTTTAATGCTGATAAGTGTGAGGTGCTATATCTTGGCAGTACAAATCAAAATATGACGTACATGGTAAATGGTAGGGAATTGAAGAATGTAGGTGAACAGAGGGATTTGGGAATAACTGTGCACAGTTCCCTGAAAGTGGAATCTCATGTAGATAGGGTGGTAAAGAAAGCCTTTGGTGTGCTGGCCTTTATAAATCAGAGCATAGAGTATAGAAGTTGGGATGTAATGTTAAAATTGTACAAGGCATTGGTGAGGCCAATTCTGGAGTATGGTGTACAATTTTGGTCGCCTAATTGTAGGAAGGATGTCAACAAAATAGAGAGAGTACAGAGGAGATTTACTAGAATGTTGCCTGGGTTTCAGCAACTAAGTTACAGAGAAAGGTTGAACAAGTTAGGGCTTTATTCTTTGGAGCGCAGAAGGTTAAGGGGGGACTTGATAGATGTTTTTAAAATGATGAGAGGGATAGACAGAGTTGACGTGGAAAAGCTTTTCCCACTGAGAGTAGGGAAGATTCAAACAAGGGGACATGACTTGAGAATTAAGGGACTGAAGTTTAGGGGTAACATGAGGGGGAACGTCTTTACTCAGAGAGCGGTGGCTGTGTGGAATGAGCTTCCAGTGAAGGTGGTGGAGGCAGGTTCGTTTTTATCATTTAAAGATAAATTGGATAGTTATATGTACGGGAAGGGAATGGAAGGTTATGGTCTGAGCGCAGGTATATGGGACTAGGGGAGAATATGTGTTCGGCACGGACTAGAAGGGTCGAGATGGCCTGTTTCCGTGCTGTAATTATTTATATTATATGGTTATAGATTGAGTTTAGTGATTAACAAATTAATACACCCCGACCAAACAGGTTCTATTCCAAAACATTACTCATTTTAGAATTTAAAAGACTATGCAATATTATATACTCAAATAGAATTCCTAATGCAGATTTAGCAATTACTGTACTTCGTTAGATGCTGAAAAAAGCATTCGACCAGGTAGAATGGTCATATTTATTTTCGGTGATGGTAATATTTCAATTGGGAGAGAAGTACTGTACATGGGTTAAATTGTTATATTCCAACCCAACAGATACTATATTAACAAACCAAATGTTATCAACCAAATTTAATCTTTCTAGAGGTTGTAGACAAGGATGTCCACTATCCCCCCTATTATTTGCTCTTGCAATTGAACGATCAACAGAAACCGTTAGAGCCCACCCAGAAATATACGGGTACAACACTAGAGATACAAGGAATAAAATCTCTTTAAAATGCAGATAATGTATTAATATATATTACAAAGCTAGAACCTAGTGTTCCAAACCTATTAAATCTAATAACTCAATTTGGTCAGTTTTCAGGGTACAGAATTAATTGGAATAAAAGCGAAATCATGCCAATAATAAAACTCAATTTACATACATTACAACAATCCCCCTTTAAAATAGTTAAAGATAAACTTAAATATTTAGGAATTTATGTAACTAAGACATATACTACTTTATTTAAATTCAACTTCCCACCTTTACTGAATGAACTGCATATGAAGTTATGCATAACTTCCCATCTCAATGCTGGGTAGAATTAATGCTAGAAAAAATGATATTTTTACCGCAGTTACTGTACATATTTCAATTAATTCCGATATATATCCCAACATTTTTTTTAAGTCGATTCCATTTTTACAAGCTTCATTTGGGATTATAAGTATCATAGAATAATCAAAAAACATTTATGTAAATCAAAGATAAATGGAGGTTTAGCCTTGCCAAATTTTTGTTTTATTTTTGGGCAGTCCATATTAATAACATGAATTACTGGCTGGAGGAAATGGACCAGCAACCAGATTGGTTCAGGATGGAAAAGGAAGACTGTTTTCCTTTTGAAATCGGTTCGATTATGTTTGCTCCCACAAAACTGCACAAAAATACATAGTGGAATACGGATGTGGAAACAATTTAAAAACGCTTTAAAATTGGATAATATATCACTATGTCTTTCCATTGTAACTAATCCTTTGTTTAAACCATCCATATTGGATAAAAGTTTCCCACAAGTTTCCCACAATGGAAAACTTACGGAAATAAAAAAGATTGGACATCTTTATAGGAAAGGCATTTTTCTTTCATTTCAAGAGTTTAACAGATCTATGGACTACACTCAAATAATTTTTTCAGATAACTACAAATTAGAGATTACGTTAAATCTAATACACAAGATTATAGGACTAGGGAACCAGAAAGTATTGATGAATGCTTGAAAACGCATCCTAACTGAAAAATTAATAACTTATATTGATAACACTCTATTAGACAGCGAGGTATAATCGATGGAATTATATAGATACACTAGGGAAAATGAATTAGGTCAACCTATAACGAAATATATTTTGAACGAAAGTCTATAACATATTCATCAATGCTCGTTAAATGCCAGACATGCTTTAATACAATTTAAAGTTTTACAAATATTACATTTCTCCAAAATAAAACTAAATAGAATTGTCCCACATATTTCTCCTATCTGTGATAGATGTCTGCACATAGAGTCCAATTTAACACATACTTTTGCAAATTGTACAAACATTTCTGGATTGATATTTTTGGAATAATTTCTGAAATTGTTAATACTAAATTGGATCCAGACTCAAAACTAATGACACTTGGAATATCAGAATAACGTTTAACACTAACAACATGCCAAATAAACTTCTTCGACTACAGTATAATAACTGGGAAATAATAAATATAAAATGTTGGAAAGGCCCTATAACCCCCACAATTAAAATGTGAATCGTGGAAATGTCGGAGACCCTACATCTTGAAAGGATTAGACTTGTCTTAATAGACAAACAAGAACTTTTTGTTAAAATATGGTCCCCATTCATTAACTATTTGAAGGGATAGATTGGCTCGGCACGGAAACCTACAGTGGCTTGCAAAAGTTTTCATACCCCTTGATTTTTCTACATTTTGTCACGTTACAACCACAAACGTAAATGTATTTTATTGGGATTTTATGTGATAGACCAACACAAAGTAGTGCATAATTGAGATTTGAGACTGGGGCGGAGGTTTACCTTCCAGCAGGACAACGACCCTAAACATACAGCCAGAGCTACAATGGAATGGTTTAGATCAAAACATATTCATGTGTTAGAAGTCAAATTCCAGACCTAAATCCAATTGAGAATATCTGGCAAGACTTGAAAATTGCTGTTCACAGACGCTCTCCATCCAATCTGACTGAGTTTGAGCTATTTTGCAAAGAAGAATGGGCAAGAATTTCAGTCTCTAGTTGTGCGAAGCTGGTAGAGACTTACCCTAAAAGACTTGCAGCTGCAAATGCAGCGAAAGATGGTTCTACAAAGTATTGACTCTGGGGGGCTGAATACTTTTGCACGCCACACTTTTCCGTTTTTTATTTGTAAAAAAGTTTGAAAACCATGTATCATTTTCCTTCCACTACACAATTATGCGCCATTTTGCGTTGGTCTATCACATAAAATCCCAATAAAATACATTTACGTTTGTGGTTGTAACGTGAGAAAATGTGGGAAAAGTTCAAGGGGTATGAATACTTTTGCAAGCCACTGTAACTGAAGCTTGAACTCACGATTAGATGAAAAGTTATACTTTATAATTACGTACCTATCTCCAATGACGTATTTTTAGTAATTCGTTCCACTTTTTTTTTGACATTTGTAATTCTTTTTTTCTCTCTTTCTATCTATATAAAACACTAGAAACAGAATCAATCCACAATTGAAAATATTAATAATGTATGATTGCTGTATATGAAAAGTTTTTACTATAATATGTAACTATATTTTACAATAACATGTTTGCTTCTAATGACAATATTTAAAAAAAAAAGAAAAAAAAAGATCTTGATCCAATGGTTGAGTGGTCACAACAATGGGGCATGTAGTTCACCGCTTCCAAGTGTGAAACCATGCGTGTCACCAGAAAGAGAAAACCAGGCGAAACATCATACTACATCCTTGGTGCCACCCTTGAAGCATCCAAACAAACCAAGTATCTTAGCGTCAAATCTGCGCAGGAATGATCAGACTCATCATGCAACGATGAAAGCCACAGGTGTCCTAAACTTTCTGAAACGCAACTTTAATCATTGTTGAATTTCTGTCAAGGAAAAGCTAAACTTCACCCTAGACTACTAATACCTATGAGAGAGAAGCGAGTTTTACCAAACTTCTAAATTCACAGGGGTGGAAGCCTCTCCAAGACAGACGAAAAAGCTCACCGTTTGACCTGTTTTTACAAAATGTTGTACACCAAACCCATACCAATTAGCAGCCGACGAGGGCATTCCATCCTATTTGAAATAACAGCTACCAAGGCACATGTGTACAGTGATTCATTCTTCCCCCGCTCAATTAAAGCATGGAATAGTCTTCACCCTACCATAGTTACCCAACCAGATGCAACTAAATTTAAGGTAGGTCTTTCTTCTCAAGAACCCTTTCTGGCGTAAACCCGCACTCCACCACCTCCAGTTTAAATTCCATTTGGAATATTTTGGAGGACCAGGAAACGAAGAACCAAGAGTAGAGGGTATGTGGAGGGGAGAACCGCAGATGCTGGTTTACACCAACGATTGACTGGATGCTGGAGTAACTCAGCGGGACAGGCAGTGCATGTGGAGAGAATGAATGGGTGACGTTTCGACTCGGTGGTGGCACATGACGTTGTTCATTTCGGCAAGGAATGTGAAAGAAGAAAATGTCGATCCGGGTAGAATTCAACATTACTGGACGACCTTTGTTTTCTTGTGATGGATTTGAAAAATGTCCGATCTGCAAAGGGAAATGTGACAAAATTCACAGTGAGGCCCTATGAGATGACTTTGAAGACGGTGAATACGAGAACGTGAGAATCTGAAATTCTGGACCGCTTCTTTTAAAGTAATCCGATGTATATTTAAGCAACACTGAGTCGCGTTGTATCTTTTCTTAGAGGGGCTTTCGGAGTTCAGACGTTCCATATTCAGGGTGAAGAAGGCAGAGAATTTTACTTCCCTGGGGCAAAATCAGATAAATTCTAGGCATGCAATGAATGGATTCCGTAGTTGCCTGGAGTGTGGGGTTGAGGTTGTATAATATGTGCCGCTATCATACCGAGTGGCAACGCGGAGAGGAGTGGACAATTTACTCTGCGGCGTTGGATTAACCAATTACTCTAATTGTGAACTAAATGACTCAGAGTCCATCGTCAAACTGGAAACCCAGAAGCCAACGGATTGTATTTGGGATTATTGAGTGAAACAGATCAAACTAAATCTGCCAAACAACATCAGGTGGAGAGCTACGTTTGCTGGAGTTTGGAACAATATCCCTATTGCTTGAAGGATGTTGCACACAATTTCCTTTCCTCTACATCACCACAATCCCCGGTCTTTTGAGTTTCTCAGTCAATTCACTGAACTGATCACAACTTTTCACAGCGAGGGCGATGTAATCAGCTTGTGAAAATGTTTGTGATCTTTATTTTTAACTCAGTTAAGACGCACTGTCCCCATGGAGACGGTAAATGGTATAGTGTCGCAGGAATGGTATACCCAAATATTTCACTAGGGGGCGGTGCAAGCTGACCTGTCCGGGGAGATTGTTTAGGTGAGGAATAGTGGTAAGAAGGATGCAGTGGGGCAAGGGGGGGGGGGGGGGGGTGTGGTTGTACGTTCTCTCCGTGACCTGCGTGGGTTTTCTCCGAGATCGGGTTCCTCCCACACTCCAAAGACGTATAGGTTTGTATATTAATTGGGTTTGTATAAATGTAGAATTGTTCCTAGTGTGTGTCCAATAGTGTCAGTATGTGGGGATTGTTGGTCTGTCCAGTGTCAATGGGCCGAAGGGCATGCATCCGCGATGTATCTCGAAACTAAACTAAAACTGAGCTAAAGACTGCAGAGCAATCGATTCTTAACATGTGTGATCAGCAATAGTAAATATTTACACATTGTGAGGTACGAATGTTTCACGCCTGTTCCTGAAGTAAAATAAACTTGCAAGGGTTGAAAAACTGCACATAGCGCCCGTATCCGAATCCTGTGCTTTCTATGGCTTTATTAATTTGACAACTGCATTCAGTGGATATTTCACCGCTTTCTTCAGCTCCTCTCTGAACTGGGACTGTGTCAGGACATAAATACACGTGTTGGTGCAGGTACTCAGAACTTGCAGCATAAATGATATTTGCTCTGTGATATAGTTAGGATCAGAGTAAGAGATGTAACTCTGGACGGTTGCAATCCTTCTGTAAACCATGAAAACAAGCTGAGTTATCCACAATAATATAAAACTACCGGTTATACTGAAAAGTAAAACGATCGATTTATTGCGTTTTTCCATCTCAGGGTCCTTGCCTTTCTCTCCACTGCTGCCCCGGAGCCTCCTGCGGACTATACCGGCCGCTAAAATACGCCCGGTCGTCAGACCATTGAGAAGCAAAACTAGGAAAATCGGGATGCAAGGAGTTAAAATGCGGTCAGTTACATCAAATGTTCCCCAAGCGACGGAAGTATAGAACTCCCGCGTGACGACACAAAACCAGGGGACACCATCAATTAACTTGCTTGGTTTGTAGATAAAGTACCAGGGGATTGAGGCTAAACAGCTCATCACACTCACTGTCCCGATAACCACACCCGCCGTTTCCTTGGTGCAATATTTCGTTTTCAGCTTCTCACAACAAATGGCCACAAACCGGTCAAAGGTGAAGGCGACTGTCAGCCAGACGGAAACATGCGTGGATGTCGAAAGTAAGACGATGGTGAGACTGCACACTGGGGTAATGTGCAGGAATGACTGCGGGAAGTAATGCTGACCAACTCGCCTCAATAAAGGATTAGAGATAATGACCAGTAGATCGGCCGCTGCCATTCCCACCAGGTAGCGAGTGATACATGTTGATAGACCACACTTGCCTCTGGACAGGATCACAAACGCCACCAAGTTAACTGTAAAACAGATAAACGGAAACAGAATATGTATTGATCAGACGAGCAAGTAAAACATCATATCCAGGGAATATGGATCCCCGTCATATTGATCCGCTGATCGAGGCAGGAGAGTGGTGAGTCGTGGGAGGGAACAGATCGGGAGATTTAGTGGAGCGCAATTTTATCATACGGGCCATCAGTGAGAATTTGGAAAAACACTGACATCTGAACGTTCTTGCTCTGCGTCCCCCAAAGACCGAGGACGTCCCAGGGGATAATGAATTTAACAAATCGTCTCAGAATGGGAACAAGTTGCTTCAAATCGGGATCTCTATTCAGATCGCAAACGTTCAGAAAACTGGTTGCGGAAAACTCATTCTTGCCTGGAGTTAAAACAAGCGAAAAGGGCTTCCCTAAAATTCGGCCTGGTTTTAATAAACATGTGATGTCCAGAGCGAAATCTGGGAAAGTGACTTTAAAGAGAAAAAGCGAAAAGTAGAGAGGACGTCCTAAAACCGCGAGAGAGGGAAATCTGCAAATAAAACACGAGAATATACAGACCAGGCTGCCTACAATGGAAAGGGAAACAGTTATTACTTCAAGACAGGGGCGACCGATCACAACTGACGGAGTATTTCGGGCTTGAACGGTGAATTTGGGATAGGCGAATCGTTTTCGATACACTAATGTGCTTAAATTGCGGCGTTCGATTTCTATTATATCGGAAAAATTATCAATGCACTGTCGCTACTCTTTAAATTCAGCTGACAAACTGTGAAATAAAACCACTCTGTCGTCAACAAACGTTTGTATTTCATCCAGAGACTCTCAAAGGATAACGATAAACAGACCAGCCGTGTGCGCAGTGAATGCTCTCAATCTAGCAGCAGATTTGTGGTATTCGTCAAGCATCATTATTTGATATCCTTAAATTTCCATTTTGAGTGAATTGCCTCCCTCTCTATTTCGTGGTTCTGACCACTCTACCGTTTGAAGAAGGGGTTCGACGCGAAACGTTGCCTATTTTCTTCGTTCCATAGATACGGCCTCACCCGCTGAGTTTCTCCAGCATTTTTCATTTTTACCTTCGATTTTCCAGTATTTGCAGTTCCTTCTTAAACACTCTACCGTACTGTTGCTTTTACAAAAAGCTTCACTGAAATGACATTGGATTGCAACAGGTAACAATCCAAATCAGTTAAAAATATGCTATTTCATCATGAAGCCTCAGTGATGTCGGGGACAAGTACGAATAACCATATAACCATATAACAATTGCAGCACGGAAACAGGCCATCTCAGCCCTACAAGTCCGTGCCGAACAACTTTTTTTCCCTTAGTCCCACCTGCCTGCACTCATACCATAACCCTCCATTCCCTTCTCATCCATATGCGTATCCAATTTATTTTTAAATTATACCAATGAACCTGCCTCCACCACTTCCACTGGAAGCTCATTCCACACCGCTACCACTCTCTGAGTAAAGATGTTCCCCCTCATATTACCCCTAAACTTCTGTCCCTTAATTCTGAAGTCATGCCCTCTTGTTTGAATCTTCCCTATTCTCAAAGGGAAAAGCTTGTCCAACATCAACTCTGTCCTGTCTATCCCTCTCATCATTTTAAAGACCTCTATCAAGTCCCCCCTTAACCTTCTACGCTCCAGAGAATAAATACCTAACTTATTCAACCTATCTCTGTAACCCATAAAATGTCCATAAAATATTCACAACCTGGGTTAGAAGCGAGATCACACGGGGGAGGCGACTTGTGGCATGTCGCGTCCCTCGCGTCCTAACACCATGGATTGGTGCGGCCTTTCCGTCGTTTCGTAGTTTTTAGCAGCGGGCGCGGGCCGGGGTCGCCAGAAGGAGTGCTCCGATCGGTGGCCCGCCAACTGTTACAGCCAGAAGCCGCGGTCTGCGGAATATCTAGCCGCGGGAGCGGCGTCTGGACCCTGGGATCTCTCGCTAGGGATCGCCGGAGAAGATCTCCGACCGCAGGTTCGCGGCCGATAACATTCTGAAGCCGCGGTCTTCGGAGCTTCTAGCCGCAGGCCCGCCGTTGACTTGAAATCCGTAGAGGATCCCTCTCCGGGAATCCCATGAGAAGAGCTCCGACCGCCGGCCTGCGGCCTACAACATCCTGAAGCCCACGGTCTCCGGTATGGAAAGCGCTGACTATCTTCGCGACGAGACTGCCTGTACATATGACCGTTCCGCACGGCGACTGCGGAGGTTTACGGCCCCGACCACGGAGGAACAAATGGAGGAGGACTGAGAGTAACGACATTCCCACTTGTCCAGCACTTTGTTTTTAAATTTCTGCACGCGTCACTCTTTTCATATTATAAATCTGGCTATCAATTTCGACATTATTTTGCAAATTTTTTGATTGATTTTGATATTGCATACATATATAAATGCAACACATTAATCTCTCACTGTTTTACTCCAGGCTAATCTAGACGTAATACTTAATTCAGTGAAACAACACCGTGTGCATCCTGACACCCGCCATATAATAGCGCCACTTCTCATCAAATAATGATTTTTAATACAACATCAACATTCTATCTGAATCTGAGGATACTGCCTTTCTGACTCATTATCGCATTTTGTTATTGTCGAATGACTTGCCCAAAATTAAAAACGGTATTTAACGCACTGCTTCTCTGGATTCTTGAATCGAGGCAAATGGTAATTTCAGTGGATTCAGGACGAGAGACCGAGGCCTCGCTATAAGATCAGTGTTTTTGGATAGAATAGTCAGAATCAGAATCAGAAATGTTTTTATTGTCTGTGCATTTGTCCAATACAGGGCGGAAGATTCCTGTCTCTCCATTTAAAGAAACTTCAAATCATTCACAGACTCATACATTTCACACTCCCTCCTCCCCCAAACCCACGCAATGAATTCCCACATTTACATAAATTACACTGGTCGCCCCCCCCCCCC